>NW_004955428.1:21101385-21197432 GCF_000276665.1 Chinchilla lanigera | reverse complement strand
AGTCCTTAATCAGTTTTAAGAGTGCAAGTGGTTTTTCGAACCAAAATGTTTGAAAATTGCTTTTGGTCACACACTCTTAAACACTGATGCTGTCCTCAATGAAATTCTAGGTTATTAAAGCTTCAGAAGTTGTCATTTAATCAGTCCTCCCCTGAAAGAGTGCAGTCTTCCTGATGTGATTTCCTTCTTTTGGCCTCCCACCAGCCGGTTTGCCACTTTTTACAGTCACATTTCTCAGAATATCTTACCGCAGGAGTGGCAACAATTATCCCAACTATGTGGAGAGAGTATGGTTATTTAACAGACATTCTAGGAAGTGAGCAAAGCAAGCCCATCACGTCAGGGAAAGCCTCACGGACATCGTTTCCGCCCCTGCTCTCCACCACCTGTGCATGGTTAGTGCAATCAGCTTAACTTCCTTAGAATAAACCTGTGCAAATGGTAAAATTTATACTGGCGAGTCTTCTTAAAATTTTATAACAATTTTATGTAATTCTTTCCCAAATGGAAGCACCATAATTATCTTGTATGTATGTGTGAAGTGTAGTCTAACAGGCATAGAATTAGGAATCTGGAGAGAATTCCTTTATGTTGGACAAGGAAAAATGATTCCTTGAGAGCTTACATTCTTTGTTCAAGGTCCAATGAGATATGACAGAATTAGGATAAGATCTCCAGTTTACTAATAATGTCAGGCCCTGAGCAAAATAACAGAACTTACACATTTATTATTAAAAGTCTCTACTCTTGCCGGGCCTCATGGTGCACACCTGTAATCCCGGCACTAGGGAGGCAAGACAGGAATATCTCTGGGAGTTCAAGGCCAGCTGAACTATATAGCAAGACCCTTTTTCAAAAAAATCAGTTAATTAATCAGTCAGTCAATCAATCAATATCTCTATTCTTCTCACTTGTCAAGCATTTTTCATATTGCATGTTTTACGTATACTTTTACTTATAAGCAAAACAGAAGAATAAACTACTTCATCTAGTTCAGTCAAGTACAGGAAAACTTCAGATGTCCAGAGCGACAGAAAAATTGGGCATTTTAGGCAGACACACTTTTTAGGTACATGAAACATATTCAGAGTCAAAACTATTTTGATAAAAATACCAACACAAGCAAAGTCTCTGCGACCTTTAATTGTGAATTCTAATCTAGTTCCCTAACTTTATGGAAGTGGCAATGCCTCAGATCCGTTTATACCTTTCAATATCAAAACTTCTATTTTTGCTACTGGGCATAAGGTAGCAAAAGGTACTGTTGTGGTTTGGGGTTTTGCAAGGAGAAACAATACAGTACAGGGCACATATTTTATAAGATTGTTTATTATAGTCACACAAAAAATCATATACAAAAAGAGTGCAGGAAATCTGTCCACACACTAAGGAACAAAGGATCCTGCTGAGGGCCTGAATCCCACAGTAATGTCCTGCATGAGCCCAGCTGAAGATCTAGAGCCCATAACGATGCCTCCCACGAGTTCAACTGGAGGCCTAGAGCCCATGACATTGTCTCATGCAGGTGTGTTTCATGGATCTGCGCTGGGAAGTCCCAAAGATCAGTGGTGGAAGCTAGAAAGTGTATGTCAGTAGGATGAAGGATCTGTGCCAGCAGGCTGAGGGATCTGCACTGGAGCCAGGAAGCAACAAAGTAAGAACCACAGCTCCCCTGAAAAGTACCACAGCCATCCTCAGCAACAGTGAGGTCCTGAGCTCCTCCGATGATGAGGAAAGCTGAGGTCCATCAGGAAGCCAACGTGACAAGCTTCCCCAGGAGACTGAGCAGTGCACCATCTTCCCCTCTGGAGCCAGGAAGCGATGCTCAAAGTGAGGACCAGAGCTCCCCCAAAGTGACTGGTAGCTATTCTTAGTGACAACCAGGTCCGGAGCTCCTCCTCCAGCAAGAACATCCCAGTTCATCAGGAAAGCCAGCATGACAGGTCCTCCAGCAGAACAGCCCAAGAGAACCAGCAGCTCCCTAACAGCTTCCCAAATAGCTTCTACCAGCTCCAAGAACTGCTAAACTTGTTCCTCTCCAGTTCTGCCTCCAGTTGCTGCCAGCAACAATCCTCAGGTGGGCCTCCCACACCCAGCACCACACTGGTTCAGTTCAGCTGGGTGTTACAAGTTGACCATCGGTTGTCAATCCACCACAGGTACTAAAAGGTATCATGTGCTTTTCTTCATCTAATCGTCTACTGAAAGTGATTTGAACATTTTAAATGACTTGGGATCGCTATTATCTATGCCCACTATTTGCCTGAGTCCAGCAGATATTAAATCCCATTGAGCATGTATGAGTTTTCCCATCTTCATGAGATGGCCCAGTATTGAGTCTTTTGTTGTTGCTAAGCTTTCATATTTAAATTTGGCTTTTAGGCCCTGCCCCTGGCATTAGTATTAACTGTAACATCTTTCCATATGCAGGATGCATGTTTCTCCCCGATTTCTGATTTTCTGTAAACCAAATAACAGAAGTTATTTGGATAGTGCAAAGTTGATTAAACAGACTGAGGAAAGGTCCCAGATGCTTTTACCCATACTAGCACACAGAGGTTTCAGTGAACATTATTTTTACTCTATTTTGAGCACTTGCAAAACAGAAGCTTCTTATTATAGGTGCATATAGATGACTAAATTCTTATCAGCATAATTTGTCTTATGCGGTAGTAGGATTGAACCCAGGACCTTCACAGTGATCTATATCCCCAGCCTCTAATCCTTTAAAAAAAATTTAAGATAGGATTTTGCTAAATTGCCAAGTTGTCCATGCTGAGCTTGAAATTGTGTTTCTCCTGCCTCAGCCTCCCAGGTGGGCTGAGATTACAGGTATGCACTGCCATACCCGGCTAGCACAATGATCGCTTAGTTATAATTCTTATGCTCAATTAACAAATATACATTGAGATTTGGGAAACTCAGTGAGTTCTACTTCTGCTATCTTCTTATCCACTCTGATTAAACAGACTACTTATTCATCTGATCTTTTAAATTTGACATGTGCTTTTTTTCATGAACTGCTTAAAAAGTTTTTTTTCCTATTCAGTGTAAATGTTTATGAAAAGAATCTGCCTGCAGTTCGGAAAGCTCTGTGTATTTTTTCATATCTCAGTTCAACAAAAACAGTAGACAGAAGCACATCCTACATGGGTTGGGTGCATTAGTGTTTTTCTGAAAGGATGTTTACATTCTCAAGGAAGAAGGAAAAGCAGAGAATACCATTCCATATTAGTACTTGTGAGTTCTCTGTCATCACGATGGCTGCCGGATAACAGCTCAAAGCCATTACACTGCAGCACAGTTCCTGCCTGTGGAATCACATTGGTATGCAGATTCTTAAGTATGCAGCTCCATGGGTTAGGGCCTTCATTCCTGTCAAGAGCAGTTATTACCCCAGGAACCTTTCCAAAGTTGCTACCAGAAATGCTTTTTACTTTTATGGTGACTTGGTCCCTAAGGGTAAAGACAAGCAACCAAAAGGAAAAGTTTTTTTGTACAGTATCTGGATATACATTTGTGACATTATTGAGAAAGTTCATGGTCTTCCAACTAAAACCTAGCATGAGAACAGGCTTTTGAGCTTGAGTTGGGGTATTGAATATAGAATAACAAAAAGCCCTCGTGTCCTCTCGCCTTGGCACCTACAGCCTGATTTGAATACACTGTTTGACATTTATTCCCATTATTTAGGTCAATTACGCGTAGGATTGAATCCCTTATTCAATCCTTTATATGTGTATCCATCAATGACTTAGTGGAGAAAAGCTTTGCTTCCTTTTAGAGGCCTCTACTCTCCTTTTAGAACATCTGTCAGGCTGTGCATGTTGAGAATCACCTCACTTGCTTCCTTATAAGTTCTTTACAAAGCTTTCATTTCTCAAATTGATTTCCTAGTATGCAGCTCTGTGATGGCTTTTCTAAACTTCCTCGTCCTACAGTTTTAATCCCATCTGCCCCTCCTCTTTTATTCTTGGCAGATGATCTTGGATTATTATCTAATATAAGTTCCTGAGTTGTCTCTCCTGACAGCCTTGAAATATCAGCATCTGCCTCCTTTTCCCCCTGCTTTTCTGTGTTTCAAAATAGTTGCGCTTCCTCTTTTACCCTTAATTCCATCATTCTGGATCAGTCCAGAGTTCCTTTGGAGAAATATGAAATCTCTGTAGTTATTTAAATCAGAAGGGAATGTAACCGGTGCTTATAGAATTGTCGGAAGACCTGGAAGGACAGCGTTTAGAACAGCCACCAGGAGTGATCTCAAACAACAGGGAGGAACTGCTGCCCAAGAGATTGGCAATGTTCACCAGAATCGGGAAGTTTGGGAGCCGGGAAGCCACTGGGCCCCTGGCTGGGCCCAGTGTCACATGCTTTAGTCATGATCTGGCATGAAGAGTTTGCCAGTAGAAGTGCTGAAGCTATGGTAAAATCATCAATTAGATCTGCACCTCCGCGGTGGATGCCTCACAGTCTCATGTGTCTGTCTGCTTATCGCAGCTCCAAATGCCACTTTCTAAGAGGTGCACCTGCTGTGCAAGCTCTGTCTTCCCCGGGGCCCTCAGCTGAGCAAGCCCAGAGGTGTTATTTTGTCTTGTCTGCCTCAGGAGCACACACAGCATGCTAGAAGTTTCGTACAGAAGCTGAGCAAGGGCTGGGATTTAGCTGAGCGGCAAAGCGCCTGCCTGGCAAGCGCAAGGTCGTGAGTTCGGTTCCCGGTACCGGAGAAAACAAACAAACAAACAAAAAAAAAACAAAAACAAAAACAGAAGCTGAGCAAACCAGTGAGTGATTTTGCCCTTCTTCCCCACTGATAGCTAGTTTACAAAATTATTTGATTAATTTCTTATTTAATTCTCATTTTTATTTACCCCAGAGTAGACATTTTCTCAACTCCTTTTTTCCATTTCACTTTTTAAATTTTTGCACTATTCAGTATGCTCTTTGTTTCCTACAATAAAAACTTTATTGGGTTACTATTGTTTTATCCCATTATATTCTGGTATTTTTTTTTTTTTTGCCTTTTTGTGCAGAAAATGATGCACAGAAATGGTGCAGAAATATTTTCTATACTTTTCCCCAAATATTGTACCACTATAAAGATGAATTGCCAGCAAGTTGTGAACTCATCCTTGGTACTAGGAAACTGCTTCACCAAGAACTGAGGCTAGAGTTCAAACTCTGAATAACAAGCCCTTTAAAAGAAGCTATATTTATTTCTAAAACTGTAGCTACCATCATCATTTTTGCCGTGCTTCTGAGAAATCCCCTAATATCAGCTGAAGAATACAAATCTATTTAGAGTTTGGGCTTAAGAGCAGGTGGGTGAGAGATCTTGCCCTACAGGCCTAAGAAAGTTGTGCCAAATGCCTGAATTAGGAAGCTGAGAAAGAACTGCAACTTCAGAAGGAGCTGCTGGATCATAGAATACAATTCCCTTCAAAAGGTTTTAATGTCTAAATCTTCCATTGTTGCCTACAATAATCTCTTGCATCATCTTAATTAACAGCAGGTACCTGAGACTTTATTGTGTGGATTAAGAATAGTCCCACATGTGATAGACAAGATTTATGCTAATTTTTTATTCTTTTTCAGTACAGTATAGTAGTGAAATTTAAAGAAGAGATCATCTTGGTCCTACCATGTACTCTGATGTTTTCCAAGAGGACTGGTTAATGAGTTACATGCAAAAATGTAGTTCCTGAGAGAAAACTTAGTTCAACTGACAGCAGGTAGATGTGATTGCTATGTCATAGATACAACAGAAATTAGGTTAAGTTGAAAACTTTATGAGAAGTCAATTCTGATACTTGTTTTCAGTCAGTTCTTTACATTTTACCAAGAAATTATTAATAAAACTAAATAGAATAGTTGGAGCTCTTCTCAGCTTATTCTATGGCATGCAAATAATGTTAAATTTCCCAGAGAAGTCTTACTTCTCCATTTTCATGGGGTTGCAATAAAACAAATCTTTCCTGGCATAGGTTAAGGAGAATGATAAGCAATGAAACATAGTATTTAGTAAGTATTTACATTATCATCTCTCTTAGTTATGTAATCGATTAATTTGAAAGCCACTGAATGAGAATACAGTATTTTAGGGATGGCAACTCACTCAAGGTCACTCAGTGTGTTAGGCATGGAATGGCATCACTACAGGAATGTTTCCAAGGAATCACACTGTGTGCCTGTATAGGTGTATTTTGTCATATCGGAGTTTCTAAAAGATAATTATTTTTAATTTTGAATTTGAAACACATTGACTATTTTCCAATTTTTAAAGAATATTTTATTTATAAGTCTAAAATAGTAAAAGAGAAAGAAGTAAAACAAAACAAAACCTGTCCTTCCCAACCACTGGCTTGTAGAGTAGCCAGGAAAACTTCTATCACCTCTGCCCAGGCCCTTGCATTTCCTCCCTGACTTCACTGCTACCTCCTCCAATTGTGCTGCTACTCTTTCCTGCTTCTCTCTTCTCACTCTGGAGTTTATGAGGGATAATTTAGGACACTGATCAGGGAGGTGCTTTGTACAGAAGTTAAAAACAAGCTCTGGAGTCAGATTCCCGGAGATTACCTTCTGGTCCTAGCTGTGTGATTTTAGGCAAAGTACTAGTTTGTTTGATTCTTAGTTGTCTTATCTAGGAGATGAATGTGACGGTAGACCACATGAGCATGTACAAGTGGAAACACATTTAGCCTTACAAGGTTTTGTAGAAATAAGTGATACAGCACTTAAAAAATGTAGTATAGTAAATACTCAGTAAGCACAAGCTACTATTTAATTATTTGTATTATTTATGCCAAAAGTCATAAGACAAGCTTGTTTTTTCCATTTTGTCAGTTATGAAATGTGCAATTGTTGAGGAAAAGAAAGATAAACTATTATTTTATGAGATAAAATATTTTGATGAGATGATACCCAACACCTGAATAAAAACTGAAAATGGTATGGTTTCAGTGGGAGAGGCCTGAAACTCAGTCACCTGAAATTCAGACAGACAGACAGACACACACACACACACACAAATCTATAAAATAAATGTAGAAATCTTCAAACATCTTATAGACCAAGTACCAACATATTTTACAGCTTTTCTTTTCCCTTGGCATGTTCCTGGTGTGTTTATGAGTAAGTGTGTGCATGTATATGCATGTGTGTGTGTGTGCACACATGTGCGTGCAGGAAACCAGTACACTGTATTCACTAATCTCTTCTTGGGCACCTCTCTAAACTGTATGCACATTGTAGAACTTTGCACACATTGTTCCCAATGCTCATTTATCATCTAGGCAGAAAAAATTATTAGCCTCAGTTTACATTTTAGGAAACTACAGCACTTGGGAGGCTGAGGCATAAGTATAGGAATTTGATATCGGTTTGGGACACATAGGGATTACCTGTCTCAAAAAGGAAGGGAAAAGAAGGGAAGAGAAGGGGAGAGGAGGGGAGGAAAGCAGAGGAGAGGGAATCAGAGAAGGGAGTGGAAGGAAAAAAAGAGAAGGGGGAAGGAAAGAAGGGAAGAAGAAAGGAAAGATCTGTACATTACTGCACGTTTATTTGTCATAATGTGCCTATGAACAGAGCTGTGCTGGTGAAGTTGGTCATTGCAAGATATAAGTCTGAGCATAAGAGAGCTTTTATGTCATCTTCATTTGGGTTAGTAGTTCTATCAAAAGTAGAAAAGGATTAGCTCTTCGGAGATGCTTTGGTGGCAAGAGAAGTATCACCACACTTAATATGGCTCATAAGGGAATACATCCTGTTGTTCACACAGCAGAAAAAAGTTAACAGATCACCAGCACAGCAGTGGATGCTGAGTGTTGCTCTCAGAATATTTACTCTGTGGGATCGCTATGGACTCCACTGTGATGTGCTGGCTTATTCAGATGCCATTAAAAGCTCCTCTTGACAAGCACGATGATGAACTGCACATTTCCCATCACACAACACATGTTTGGCTGATAGACATCTCTGTTAAGCTGAAGATATATTTTTTTTCCAGCAATCAAATTTACATCCTGCTTTCCAAACCATGAAGCTGCTTAAAGCTCAAACAACTTATTGATGACAAAAGAACACCACCTAAGATTGGGCCATGGGGGTGGGGCAGAATATAGAGCACTCGTTTTTATGAACATAAAACCGCTATGGTTCTCCAAAGAATGAATTATATGTTTGGATCCTAGGACATCTGACTCCATCAAACGAAGGACTCCATCAAATGAAGGATGTTGTGCCTCAAAAATATGCTTTGTTATTCATCTAATTTTATTTGATATATTTCAATGGATGAAATGTGAACAATAAGTGTAATCCTAACTTGGATGTTTATGGTTGGATGTAACTTTGTTCTTGGCTTATTAAAAATTATTGTGTGATCCTTTAAACATTTCATGTAAAACAAAACAAATATATATGCTAATACAATTGATATTTTCAAAATCAGGTGAATATTTTCCATTGCTTTTGTTGCTTCCTTATGGCTTTGGGAATAAATTGCTATGCTCTTCCCACAAAAAAAGTGATGCTGACTTATCAGAAAAATGGAAGGCTTTATATCAGTTATAATTTATGGAAATAAAAGGATGGGCCCTCCAAAAACAAAACTGAATAAACTCAAATTTTAATAGGATCATTGGTTTGGCTCCTAGAGATATTGTTTCATTCTTAGGAGTATTATTTAAAATGTAAATGCACTTGGATATATAAACTTCAAACTTCTATCAACATTAATTTCAGTAAAATATTAATGAGAATTAGTGGACAGCGATCAGAGATAAATTGAAATATGTTTCATGTCCAATGAGACTTGAACTTGACTATGAAAACATTTTTCAAGGAATGCTACTTACCAAGTTTTGAAGTCTCTGGACTCAGAATCTTAACTTTAATAGTGACAGAGGGATTACTCTTTGTAGAAAAAACCTAGCATAACATCTTAAAGTGCTCTCAAATTTGAAGTTGTATGATTATGAGAACTACATATGAAGCTGATATTATAAAATGAAATCTAAGCACATTAGTATCACCTAGGAGCCCAGCAGGGAGTATGTGGTAAGCTCAAGGAACACAACGTAATACAAGGACTAAAGTCAAACTTAAGAGAACCAAGAAATGATAATGAAGTACCCAGAAACATGGAGATCAAAAACAAGAAGGTCTTATTACCCTTGGGCCTAAAGATGCAAGGAGACAATGTGTGTCATTGGAACAGCAAAAGTTACGACAGTGGCGGGGAGGGTGCTCTTTAGATCAAGGAGCAGAACCGTCACCAGACTATGGCCCAGCATGTCCAGCAAGGAGAACCATCATGATCTCTCCTTCTCCTTACTCTTTGACAGTTTATTGGTGCTTCCTATTAACCAAACTCAACTAGAAGCCAATGTGATCTCTGAGGACATTGTCCCTCACCCTACAGGAGAGGGTCGAGAATATTCCTAGAAGGACAGAGAGAGAATAATCAGAACTCAGTCTTACCAGAGCCGTAATTACACAGGCTGTCATTGTCCAGTTGCTCCTCACTGAGGAGCAAATGGGAGCCCTCTGCTACTCTGTTCTTCTGAAGCTGTCATTGTTTAGGATCCCAAGTTCACTTCTTGGCTTTTACCCTACCGTTTTCCTGTACCATTCTGTGCTAGAACATGATGCAGTCCTTAAAGCAAGGCTGTTTCTATTATTTGCAATAATATAGTGGGTTTTTTTTGCAAAATTATCTTTTTTTTTGTTTTTTTTTACTTAGTACTATGCCTTATATAGTTGATTTCAATCAAAGCTTTCTCTATTGATGTCTTCCCTGGTGTCTTGGTTGTATCATCTCCTCCTGATACTGGGGTAGTTCCCATCACCTCTGTCTGCCCAGCTCTCTCTCTACAGTGCCCTGTCCTTCCTCTCCCACTTCAGTCGCAGTTGTCCATCTGCCTTGGCCATGGAAGGGGCTGTTATAGTTTATGTTGATGGATCAGTCACTTTCTGACTGAGATAAAACTTTACAATGTGGAATAACTATTTTTGATGTATGACCAATTTAAACACCTGGTATCTTTTCCCATTCTTTCTTTTATATGGTTCTTTTATATTGATTTAATTTCCTTTTCTCCTGTTTGTTTATAGTGTTATAAGTTGAATGTTGACATGGCACCATGTAATAGATTGTATGTGTGTGTATGTTTGGGGGGTGGTGAGAAGTGTGAAGATGGTCGTATAGGTTAACAGGCGAATTAAAAATTGGAGGAAAGAGGGAGAAAAAAAGTGGAAAGGGAAGGAAAAAGGGTTAAGATGCATTCTGTACATGTACCAACTCCCCACAATGAATGTATTCATTATATATCACAAATATGTACTACTAAAATATTAATAAATTAATAAAAGAAGTTCATGAATTAGTGGCCAGGAAGGCTTGGTTCTGAGACATTTGGAAAATGCAGGGAAGACCCAAGATCTGTCAAAGCATTAAAGAAATGAATATGCTTAATTTTTAAAAAACTGGCTGGTTTTACAGTTTGGAGACCTCTGTCTCTCAGAGATGGTGGCACGATATCTGCATGTTCTATGGTTGTAACTATGCCTCCTATTTTATTCCACTCAGATTCGAAGCCAGAGCAAAGCCTCCGGGTCTGGACTATGTGAGGGGGATGAAGTTGTGTCTATTAATGGCAACCTGTGTGCAGACCTCACCTACCCAGAAGTCATCAAACTCATGGAGAGCATTACAGACTCTCTCCAGATGCTCATCAAAAGGTACAACACATTTGCTGGAATATAAATTTGCTTTGGAAACTAAATGGAAATGATTAAAACCCTACTGTACATATATTCTGTGATTTACTAGGGAACTGGAAGTTCTGTGACGAGGAGGTCAGGGCAGTGGAGCAGAAACACTGCAGTGGCAATTCTGTTCAAGCTTTCTGGTTAATTAAGCATTAACTTGAAAGTGTACATTTTCAACCAATTTATTGAAAATCTTAGGTATTTTAGGCTACTTCCTTAGAAAGCTCTGCATAGTGAGCATAATTTGATACTTCTTTCCAAGGCCAAGACTTTCAGATGAATCAGAATCACTCAGTTATAATTCTCAGATTCACAGATGAGTTTAAAATGTTTAAATGTTAAGCCATTGAGCTGTACAATAATTTTTCATAGAAAGAAAATGTCTAGGAGAAAGAAAATAAAAGCAAACAAAAAAAATGAAAATAAATTTCTACTTACCAAGACCTCCAGTAAACACAGTATTTGAACATGGACAAAAGCTTATGTTTAGAGTAAAAATTTGGGACTATCAAACCAAATCATTTGTGAATTCCATCTCTCCAAATACCCCTATTGTTTAAAAACTGGAGAAAAAACTTTTAAAGATAAAACAAAAGAAAACAACACAGAGGGCAATCACACACACACAACAGCATCAACATTGTTACAGTACAAATCACAGTACAACCCATATTGATTTTTTAACTCAAAGCCCTGACTATTGTTTTATCCAGACAGGAATGTTCTGGCTCTCTGGAGTAGGACCTTCAGGAGTTGTCAGAGAACGTGTCTCACAGAATCTTAAAGCCCTCCAAATTTGGCCTTAACTTTGCAGAAATACTACACAGAGTGTCATCCTTCTGATATTCATTCAGTGTGATTCCATTTCTATTTAAAAATGAATTCATCATTGCCAGAATCATGGAACAATAAAGGAACTCTAACATAGTCTTAGAACCTCTCATCTAAATATGTACTCACTAAGCTCCATGTTTAAGGCCTTAGGATCTCACTTACTTACAAAGCTACTATTTGCCTTTAAAAGGAACCTATCAGAAATGTTACCAAGTTTAGTTCCAGTGTTTGCTGTTATCATGTATAAATCTGTGACTTTGAAGACTTCCATTTTGTAAAAGTTCACTCAGGCCCCAAATGGGTGAAACAACTTTGTCTAATTTCTTGCCCTTGTATTGGCTTTAGCAACTTAATGACTGAGGCATATTTATTCGAACCAGACTCGTGTGGGACACCCAAGGGAAAATTCATGATGGTAGTTTGCAGTTAAATCTTAAGTACGTATTTAATTTCAAAAGTAAGTGGACTAGGTCTCTGCTACCTTAAGTGACTAAAATCATGGTTATGATGGTTTCTTCTAAGTATTTTGACTTTTTTATGAAATAGTTAATTGATGAGATTCAAGACAGAATTCCAAATTAAAATCAGTTCAAAGGAAATCATCAGCATAACCACCAGCACTACTCTTGATATCTGAACTTGTTTCCAGAAATGAAATATTTCTCTCATAACATTGTTGTCTTTCCTGGAAGACAGGAGTTTGACTTCCCTGGATTATCGTCCAGAGATGGCTGGTTATACTGTCCTTAAAAAGCCCTTCAACACAGTCTCCACAATTTTTAATTTTATTAAAATGATAATATCTAAAAAGATAAGTGATTGTATAATTATAATGTATGAATTGTGCAACCTGTAGAGACTGAAAAGAAGGTGATTAAAACTTTAATCTCTCCTCTCATACTTTTATGGCTTTTGTTCATGTTTACAGTAGGTCCCCAACTTGCAAATGAGTTCTGTTCCAGGAGAATGTTTGTAAGTTGGATTCATCACAAGCCAGACAAAATGAGTCTCACGCAACTTTAACACAAATACACAATTTATGTCATTTGCTAGCAGTGCCCTCCACATTGCCACTGCTTTTCCTCTTGCTTCTGGACATCCTGAGTCCACTACTGCACTGTGCAGCAAGCACACAACAGCACAACTGTGACAATGTCCAGCAGACATGTGGGCTACTCCCCCTATCTGATCACATCTAGGAATGTCCCTAAGGCAAAGTCTTATTGTATCAGGTAAAGTTCACAGCTCTGATGTTCATAAATTGGGGACTTACTCTGAACATTTCACTCCAGCTAGCAAGAAATGTTAATTTATCTGACCAATCTGCCTGTGTTCTGCAGAGAATTGAATCCACCCTATTCTCAGCTTCGTAATTGATTGTTAACATAAATCAAAGTGATTTGATCTACTTCCATCCCAAGGCCTTCCTAGACTAAAACTCTAACCTTTTGGTACCCTCAAATGCAGCTTGACAGAGTATATTCATCATTTCCTATAAAAGAATGATCTAATTTGCTGTTGTTATGTTTTAAAACACTGTAGTATAATTTTTTAAAAAATACTACAGTACCAAGGAGCTTTTCAGATTATTTGCATAGTGAAAGCTGCATTGTGTTTATTACTCTGTTTTTTGTTTTGTTTTGCCAAATACAGTCTAAAGCAAAGTTAGGAGTGAATATTTTGATGATTGATTAGAAATTGTACTGTCACAGAAATTCTAAGGTAAACTCCTTTGAGTAGAATAGAAGTAGCAGCTACCCTCTTCCACTGACAATCCCTGCATTAGGTAGGGTACATTTTGAGGGAACAGAAAAGAGGCAAAGATAGCTACTGCTGCTGCTTAAAAAAAAAAAAAAAACTTACAAATGCAAGTAATGAAGGCATCTCCCACAGCTGTTCTGTGAATGACGCTTCTCTTCTAAAAGCATTCAGGGTTTAGACTTTTAAAAAGAATTTATTTAACTCCTAAACTGACACTGCCTTCTCCAAAACCAAAACAGCAAAAAGCCTATGGAGAATGGGTAAGGTCAAACAAAGGACTGTGCTGAACAGCTCTGAGCTTTTAAGCTGAGAGGTAAAGGAACGGTTTGACTTCAGGAATCCTAAAAGGCAAATGCAGCAGGAGACAAGTTCCAATAGGAGAGGGGAAGACATCTCAGATTATAAATACTCTATGACTTAATGATTCATTCAGCATGGAAAGGATTTCTCTTTGCACAAGAGGACTGGGCCAGGGTCCACTTATTAGCAAACACACGCTCACTGGAGCTTAAAAACAGCTTCTATTTCATTCCTTTCAAGAAAGCACAGCCTCTAAAAGGATTACTTGAAGTATCTGTAATTTAAGATTGAGCTGAAGCCTCTGGATATGTTTATGTGACTTTATAATGTCTAGACTAAAACTCAATAAAACCTTGAAGGGTTTTGTCACATTACAGCAAACACAGTTATTTCAGAATATACAAATAATGTCAGAAAAAGGACAACCATGTAATTACAACCTGTGATTTTTTGTTTTGTAAAGTTGAATTAGGATGGATTTCAGTGTCAAAGACTTTTATAAGTACTTTCACTGAGCTTTAAAGAAAAGTTTGTTTGGGATCTCTTTACACAATTCATACAAACATGTTGCAGTTTGTTTTCAAATATTTTGCAATTGACATTAGGGGAAATATTTTTATTGTATCGTGTACTGTATTGGACATCATAGACGTCAGGAAAATTATTTGGCAGGTGCAACGCACTCTGATTTAACTGTCTGGAATTATTTTTCTGTGCACAGACCATCCAGTGACATAAATGAGGCTGTGGTCTCTGAAACTGAAAACACAAACGATGAGCACCTCACATGTGAGGGGTATGTGGAAAGAACCACCCTGCAGATTCGACCAGCCCCAGAGACCCAGTACAGAGAGTTCACCATCACCCCAGCCAAGAGCGGAGCTCCTCTAGCTGAGGACCAAAGAAGTGGCTCCGATTGTGCAGGGAATATAAAAGAAGCAGGCCCGAGCTATCAAACGGTTCCCCAAACGCTCAACTCCCGAGAAGGATCCTTGACAGAAGAGGTCATCTTCAGAGAAAAGGCAGAAGCAGGGCGGCCAGGCGCTGTGGTGGAGCTGCAACTGTCTCTTTCCCAGCAGAGGCACAGGGACACCAGCGACCCTGCTGTGGCTGTCCTGGGAGCTGAAAAGCCTGCATCTCCTGACCCTGACTCAGACCCTAGCTTTCAGCACCAGGGGGCTGTACTCATAAATTCTGCCCCTGCTGATGAGAAGGCAGAGCCTGCTCTGAGGTCCAGCAAGACACTACAAGTCTCCAGCAGCAGAGAGCTGAGAGTGATCCAAGGGAGTGGAGCAGCAGCCGCGGGGCTGCCTCGGGTGGAAGTGATCCTCGACTGCTCTGACAAGCAGAAGACTGAAGGGTGCAGGCTTCAGGCAGGCAAGGGGTGTGTGGCTGCTCCAGGGGAAGGAGGGCAGTCCGAAGCACCTCCTTCTCTGGTCTCCTTTGCCGTCTCATCAGAAGGCACAGAGCAGGGGGAAGATCCACGCTGGGAAAAGGATCACAGCAGACCACACAGGCACAGAGCGCGGCACGCACGTAAGTCCTGCCCTGGGCCGGTGCCTGGCTGTCAAGGCTTGGGGGCTTAGGGTATTTTGCTGCAGCTTTGCCCGTATGGACTTTTTTAGAAAAGATTTTTCTTCTGACTTTTATTAACTTTAAAAAATATTTAATTAATGCAAAACCAAAAAGCCAAACATGAAATTGTGAAGAATATTAGATTCTGATTGGGAAGCAATAAGTCTGAACTTCATAGTAAATTTAAAGATTTTTTTTTCTTCATGAACTTCTTTTCATACCCCAAGGTATAGGGACGTTAAAGAAAATAATAGGGTCAATGTGCCTTTTTCTTTCAGAATATGGTAATGTTTCACATTTAAATTTGGTAAGAGGTCATGTAGATGCTGAGATTAAATGTAAAAAAGCGGTTCCGTCTGCTGCTGAGAGTGCCTTTAAAATACAGGCTCCACCACTGATATTAAAAGCAGATTCTTGTTTTGAAAAAAACTCGCTTTGCAGCTTGATGATGCTTGCAGAAGTGAGCTTGACGGACAAGGGCATGTGTGATGCGAGCAGTTACACGATCCCCGCTGTTGTAAATGTCTTCACTAGACGGCAGGGCGTTTCGTCCACCTTCTAGACACAGAAGCCAGGCCATGTGCAGGCTTTGAGATGTCCCTGTCCCCAAACATATGCTGTACTTGAATTCGAGGCTTTTTATGGTAATATTTTGTTTTAGCCAGGGCAGTGAGGACAGAAAGGAAATGAGAATAGGAATTGAAGTTGGGTATTAGGATTTTTGTTTTTTTATTTCATGTCTATGTGTATTTTTTATTTCAAATTTTGGAATTCCATTTGATGATGTAAATGCTGACTGGCAAAGGCTCTTGATTGTATGAATGATGCAGCCCAGCAATGAACTTGGTTATTCACGGTAACAGTGTATTAACTCTTCCAGTTCACTGCTGTCCTTCCAAATCATATTTTTAGAATACCCATTTGTAGCTTTATTGGCAAGTGCTGTTAGTCATTCCTTATATTTTAAGCATTGTATACCATCCTCACACTTACAGCATAGTGAACATGAGTAAACAGCACTCACATACTTCGTGTTGCCAATGGAGCTAGCAACAACCGGGAAACTGTGACTTTCAATTTAGCAATAAGTTGTACCACTCTAAGCCAGAGAAGGAATCACACTTAGTAATGGCCATGCTTTCACTTTTTTTTTTTTTTTTACACAAAATGAGTATCTGTAACTTTGTTAGAAGATTATCTCCTCTGATTATATTCAATTTTTAAAATATTAAACAATACATCTTTTTTGGACAAAAAGCTAATTTTCAATCATAAAATACTCACTTTTTCCTGAAATTTCTGTTTAACTATCTCAAGGAACAGAAACACTCTAAATCAGGTTCATTACTAAAAACATGATTATGATTAACTAAGGTTATAAGTTAATTCACCACCAATTTATTTTTCATAACAAAAGGAAAAATTTAAATATAAGCTTTTATTGTTTTATCTCTGTCAAGCTCTTGTTTTATATTTAAAATTGCTAAATACTACATTAGTTTTTATCCCAGATAATCCCAGTTATCCCAGTTAAAAGGATCACGAGTCACATAATTTTAAAATTTCCACAAGATTTACATATTCTTACTGAAATTAAAGTGGTATATTTCTAAAACAGCAATATACTTAGAAACAAATTTTTCTAGTTAACTTTGTAGATAGCGCCTCTAACATGTATTCACAATGATATAGTATTCTGAAGTAGGACTAATTATTAATTCAGTGATTTGAATTTATATTAAATCCATTGCTGTAAATGGAAACATTTTGGGTGGTTGTTGAAATAAATAAATAAATAAATAAATAAATAACCCTAAATACCTACATTAAGACATATACATTTTTAAAAAAATTTTACTGGGACACATTCCTGTTTTATAAGATGATGAGAAACAGTTTAATGGTCACATTTTATTTTTTAAATATAGAGGTAGAAAATACATCTTGTTTTTCTGAAAATATTATGTTCCTAATTATATACTATTAACTGGCATTTCCCAATCAGTTGTTATTGTTACAAGGTAAGAATCTATAGAGCAACAAGTGTCTAAAATGTTGTAATGTGTATATATAAAAATGTATTTACATGAACAAATGGAGAAGGGCATGGTACAGTGTTATGTGTGTCGTGTATTATTATAGGAGCATAAATTTTAAAGGAAATAAAGGAATAAAGAAGAAAAAGCAGCAGTAGCCAGGCAGAATTACAGCCCCATGCCCATAGTGCCTGCACCACTGTAGCCCAGTGGTAGAGGGTGTGCTTAACATGCAGGAAGCACCAGGTTTGACCCCCCCAACACCGAAAAACAAAAAAAGAAAAGAAAAGAAAATTAATTAAATTCCTTCGAATTTTGATACCCAGGTATAAGAATTTTTTAAATATTCTTTTTCTCCAGAAGGAGGCAATTTCAGGGTTGCTGTGGAGTCCTCCTTGAATTCATTAACTCATTACAACTTTTGTACTTTCCTAGGGCTCAGGAGGAGCGAGAGCCTGTCAGAAAAGCAGGTGAAAGAAGCAAAATCTAAATGCAAAAGCATTGCCCTCCTTCTCACCGATGCCCCCAACCCCAACTCCAAGGGGGTGTTGATGTTTAAGAAGCGCCGGCGGAGGGCCAGGAAGTACACCCTCGTCAGCTACGGTACTGGTGAGCTCGAACGAGAGGCAGACGAGGAGGAGGAGGAAGGCGACAAAGAGGATACATGTGAAGTGGCATTTCTTGGCACAAGTGAGTCAGAAGTGGATGAAGAGTTGCTGTCTGACGCGGACGACAACGCCCAAGTAGTGAACTTTGACTGGGATTCTGGACTGGTGGACATTGAGAGGAAACTGAGCAGAGAGGACAAGATGGAGATGTTGCCAGACACCACAGGAAAAGGAGCCCTCATGTTTGCCAAGAGGAGGGAGAGGATGGATCAGATCACAGCCCAGAAAGAAGAGGAGAGGGTGCTTGGAATGCCAGGCAGAGAAGCAGACCTTGCCCAGACCGATGGCCTGAGAACCACGACTTCTTACCAAAGGAAGGAAGAGGAATCGGTGAGAACGCAGACCAGTGTGAGCAGAAGCTACATCCAGATGGGTCACAGTGCTGGCCAGGTGCCCCAGCAGAATGGCTTCAGTGGAGGGTCCGAGGCAGCAGAGGCCCAGAGGCCGATCCCTATGAACAGAACAGCCAAGCCCTTCCCCGGGTCTGCAAACCAGCCAGCCCCTCCCTTCTCCCCGACCCACAACATCCCAAGCCCCATCTCTGACTTCCCTGCTCCTCCACCATATTCTGCGGTCACTCCTCCGCCCGAAGCCTTCTCCAGAGGGGTATCGAGTCCCATCGCTGGCCCAGCACAGCCCCCTCCGTGGCCGCAGCCTGCTCCCTGGTCCCAGCCAGCCTTTTACGATGCATCTGAGAGGATAGCATCCCGGGATGAGAGGATTGCAGTGCCAGCAAAAAGAACGGGGATTCTGCAGGAAGCTAAAAGGAGAAGCACCACGAAACCCATGTTCACATTTAAGGAGCCCAAAGTAAGCCCAAATCCTGAACTCTTGTCACTTCTTCAAAATTCAGAAGGCAAACGGGGCACTGGAGCTGGTGGCGACTCCGGACCTGAAGAAGACTACCTCAGTTTAGGAGCAGAGGCTTGTAATTTCATGCAAAGTTCCTCTGCTAAGCAAAAGACCCCACCTCCTGTTGCTCCAAAACCTGCAGTCAAGTCCTCATCCTCCCAACCAGTTGCCCCAGTTTCTCCAGTCTGGTCTCCAGGAGTGGCTGCCACCCAACCTCCTGTCTTTCCTGTATCAAACCCATCACAGGGCACGGTGGTGTCCTCCATCAAAATAGCCCAACCTTCTTGCCCTCCTGCCCGGCCTGCAAGCGCACTGAACCTGTCTGGTACCTTCAAAGGACACCAAGCAGCAGTAGCCAGTCAGAATTACAGCCCCAAGCCAACAGCGCCCGCACCAGCAGTGAATGCCACTCACACTGGAGCAATGGGACCATCCAATGAGCTTCCCGGAATGAGCGGGAAAGGAGCCCAGCTCTTTGCGAAGAGGCAGTCGAGAATGGAGAAGTATGTGGTGGATTCCGACACTGTCCAGGCCCACGCTGCCCGTGCTCAGTCTCCCACTCCATCCCTACCGGCCAGCTGGAAATATTCCTCCAATGTCCGAGCACCTCCTCCTGTGGCCTACAATCCCATCCACTCTCCCTCCTACCCACTGGCTGCTGTCAAGTCTCAGTCATCAGGCCCACAAGCCTCCAAAGTGAGCAAGAAAAAGGGCAAGAAACCCCTCAACACTTTGGATGTCATGAAGCACCAGCCGTATCAGCTCAATGCATCCCTGTTTACTTTCCAACCTCCAGATGCAAAGGATGGCCTCCCCCCCAAGTCAGCAGTCAAGGTCAGTTCAGCCCCAGCGGTGAAACAAGCTCTTCCTTCCCGGCCAGTGAATGCCACCTCACCCACGAATGTGCAGGCTTCGTCTGTGTACTCGGTGCCGGCCTACACCTCTCAGCCCACCTTCTTTGCAGAGGCCACCTCCCCTGTCAGCGCATCTCCCGTGCCTGTGAGCGTTCCCACCTCTCCAAAGCAAAAGCCTGCCTCGTCATCTTATTTTGTGGCACCAAGGCCGAAGTTCTCAGCCAAGAAAAGTGGTATCACAATCCAGGTGTGGAAACCATCTGTGGTGGAAGAGTAATCTTGTAGCTGCAACCGAGTGTCCACTTTGCTTGAAATGAATTGTTTGCAGTGTCACTTGAGTCCCTGAGAATGCCTAGCAAATCCTCAACTTACTTAATTTCAGATGTGTCACTTCCCAATCTGGGTCCAAGGAGCACAGTATTTTTAATGAGTCAAAAGTCCAGCTCAGATTGACTTAAAACATATTTATCTTCTTTGCACACTTAAAAAATCTGGGAGTATCCCAAAATAGACATGTGCCATTACGTTAAGTAAGCAGGATACTTAGGATTTAGGCTTTAGCCACAAGAAAGACAGTGATTAGTGTTTTCAGACATTAGGACACAGCATTTATGTAATGTAACAGCTGTGCTTCCATGGCGAAAAGTTCAAATGCAGTGGAAATATAACATGGACTGACTGAGATTTCACTTTTAAATCATGCTTTATCTCTATTACTAGTGTTAAGGGAATAAGAAATCTAGAGAGGGCAGGATCAACTCTGGTCTGCCAACCACAGGCAACTGTTGACATCACAGAGAAGGTTTTACTGGGGATTGTTGGTGTAGTAAGCAGTGGATAAGAAAGAGACTCTTAATAATTATGAGCACTTATTATGTTAGATTTTTTTTTGGCCAGATATTCTTACATTTCAGAAGACATATTTAAAGTAAATAGGATATGCAAGAAGGATAATGATGCTTAGAGATAATGATCCCATCCTCTCTGGGGAACTTAAGGGAATAAGTATTTTACATCTCCTTTGCCCATGAAAGCATAAATTTGTTTTCTTCAGCTGAGGCAAGGGGTAGAGTACGGAATAATGAAACAACATGTGAGTGGAGGATGTGGATGCGCACAAAGGTACACAGGGCTGTTGTTTTCCCTTTGGAAACCACACCGCTGGGACCTGAAGGGTTACTGACTGCAGGAGCTGATGGTGAAGCGAGAGGAACCCCTTGTGCAAGAGACTGTAGGGTGAGAACACAAAAGTATTAACATCCTGTCTGAATGACCTCACAGATCTTCTTCCTGTGTTCGTTTTGCTTTTTGAGACGTGCTTCTTCCACTGTTCCTTGCAATATTATTCTTGCACCTTTACTTTATTATTTATATTTGATGGACCAGGATAATTCAGGCAAGGTAACCTTGCAAATTTGGACTGGTCACACACCATGTCATCATCCAGCTGGCTATGAAGTTAATAATGTTACTGAAAGTAAACCTGAAGACCTTTCTCATATCTATTTTAAGTCTGAGTGTGACCAACCATGGAAAATATTCAACATGAATTAATGTAGAGAACTACAAAGCATTTATGACAGCTTCAAGGAGAACCATCTACACTTTGCAGGAGATATGTTTAGAGGCGTCCTAGAAAAACTCTCCTGGTTTGAGGGTACACAGTGTCATTTTAATCCTCTGAAAATATCTGTATTCTTGTTCTTTCTTTGCTGTCACTGTTGATCTGCTATGTTTTTCTCTATCCTATTAAAGTATTACTTTCTTCTTTATCTGTTCATTGTGCATACTTTTTTTTACAAATCTTTATATGAGCTATTCTCATCTAAATCACTTCTCGTATTTCCCTTATAACATCAGAATTTTCTTTCTGTAAGCATCAATTTCTCCATACATTGTAAAACTGCAAGCTTAGATATGTGAAACATAGCATAAAAAGAGGAGAGTTAAGTCAGTTGCAAAAGTAGTGGGGCTGATTCTTCTGCTTTTTCTCTGTAAAATCTTCTGCTGGCTTTGGTGGCAATGCTACTGCGAGATATAGCCTGGTCTCTTACTTGCCTTTTTGGGAAATCAATTTGGAAGATTAATGCAGAACAAAAGAAAAAGCAATCTATCCCTTATATAACACAGCTGTTTGTATTACTTGTTTCCTGCAAAGGAAGTCTGTTGAATGTGGTACATTTTGCATTGTTTTCTCATAGAACAGTCAAAAAAGGCAATGTAGGAAAGGAGATCATTTTTATAACTGCATTCTTAGCATAGTCCTAAAAGAATGGCATAGATTAGAGAACGGACATGGAACACACAGGTAGTCAGTTTGAGCACATGGGCCCCAAAGTATTCTAGGATGGTAAATGAGCCAGGAGTAGTCCCAGTTGTCCAGTGGTTTGTGGTATGTAAGAATGAGAAGAGTTTTCAGTCCATTTCCTGTTGGACAGATGGCAATCTTAGCAGAGCCACTATTTGGAGTTGATGACTAAAGACAACTAACATGACTATATCTTCTTGTCATCTGGGGGCTGTTAGGGATTCACACAAAGCTTCTAAGACTGTCAGGCATGCAGTCAAAGCAGCTACCATGCTGACCAGGAGTTGATAATAGACGTCACATCTTAGAACATACAGTCCCATAGAAGAAAGTGGAAATTTTGCAAAACAGTATCCACAACAGGGACTCTGACCTCCTCCCAAGGTCTACGGAAATGAGAGAAAGAAGGACAAAGCCATCTCCCTGAAAGAGAGATTCCTTTCCCTCTTCTCCTGACTAGGGAGCTGTGTGGCCATCGTCAGGCTGGGGTTGTGGAAGTAACATCAGTGAGAGAAGAGCCTCCCTTCCACCGGGCCCACTTTACAGTCTGAGTCATGCTGGTTTTGCTGAGGTGGCAATTGTTTGATTGGTTAGTTGGTTGGTTGTGGGGTTGCAGGAGCAGTTTTGTGTAGTTTTTAGCACTTTTCCTTTTCCCTTGTTGTTTGGTAGCTTCAGTCCTAGTCAGAGCCCCCATAAAGTCAGTTTCCATTGTCAGCACTGCAGCAGCAATCAGTGCCTGAGTAACTATGTTATAGCAGGTGCCTCAGTCCCTCATCCTCAGGCATCTGTGCCTGGTTTATAGGGGTACAGCATAAATTAAAAGGTGATCAGTCACTGAAGTATGGACAGGCTTTACACCAGCTCCCCTTTGTAGCATCTCAAAGCTCTCTTCCTGGCAGAAATGTTGTGCTCTAGTGAGCTGGCCCAGTCCTGAGGACTGTGGGCAGAAGAAAGTGCCATGTATATAAGCACAGCATGATCTCTCAGTCATATCAGAGGGCAGATTGAATCACAAAACTGGTGAGATTGGAGATCTGAGTGTTGCCACTTTGCTTTTAGAACGTTTACTATTTCACCACCAATATTTCAATAGTAGGCACATTTTGAGAGAGGAGAAGACACACGGTTTCTGGATTTAGACAGTCCATTGATAATGTAAAGGGAACATTTTTCAGACTATGTTTTATAACATTAGGTGGTCATTCTAGAACATGTAAAACTTTGTACTTGAAAATATAACTAGTATGATTGCTAATGATCATGTGTATCAACTGTTTCATTTTACATGAAGTGTCTCATTTAATCTTCACAAGAAATAACTCATTTTAGCCACAGGAAAGCCAATTCAGATTACATATAATTCCTTAACATAAGTCTAGGTCATTTAACTATTCTATACAGTGCCACCTTCTTTCACTGTGGGACAGCTAAGAATTGTCCCACAGCTAGCATTCTAGCACAAGAATCACATCTGAAATGTCAGCAACAGATGATCCCCACTTGAAGGGGATGGATTGGCACATGTGGGACTGCTTTGCTATTTGCCATCACTGGGCTAAGGGACAGTGAAAGCTATTTGCCACTGTGAGCACGTGAGACACTCTGACCATGTGGCTCTGTCAGTGATGCCACTCAGAGCAGGCGACCCTTGGCTGTTAGTGTGTGAATGTTCTCTTTTAAATAACTTTGTCATTTCAAGCAAGTATATATCAGATAGTCTTGCAAGCACCAAGATTGTAAGGGTGATTTTCTTTTAAAAAACATCAGTGGTGTTATTTTATGAGTTATTGCAAGCCAAGCAGGAAGGGTATTTGAAGAGTATTTTGAACCTCAAAAAAAAGTGATTATTTTTTGACATTTTAAATGCTTAAAAAACTTCCAGAAGGAAGTATGGAGTGCATCTTCATTCCCTCCTAATGTCAGAGTTGTGGGGTTTGTGTTAACTTTGTTTTTTACAAGTTCATGAGAAAAGTATGTAAATTCCAAGAATCAATACTGTGTTCTCAGAAACAGTGACCCTCATTGGTCTAATGTCCCTATATCACTGGACTCTGGGGGACACAAAGACTCCTGTAACACTTCAAAGCTGCTGACTGAGTCAACAAGTGTTCTGGGAAAATGCAAAATTGAAATTCTTCTCTAGCCTTCCCACCAGGGCTGACCTAGACCCCTAAAGCAAGCTAGTAAATTCCCACAGGACCTGACACCAGAAGAAGTGCTGCCAGAGGCTAGACTCTGTCTACCTTTGTGCAGCTTAAAAACAACTATGAAAACTGTAGTCCTCCAGTGTGCATCAGGCCAATAAAATCTCCATGTTTTGGAGGGGCCTTCCAATCTGAAGTATCGTTCCCTAGGCACCAGGTCCAGTCCGTTTCTACGATATGTAGAGTTGTACTTGAAACTGCAACTTGGCATTCAGAAATCACAGACCTAGTCAGAGACAACTGAATGGAGAGAATTTTAATTAAAATTTATTAAATCTGAGGCTGGGGTGTGTAGCTCAGTGGCAGAGCATTTGTCTTGCAGGGGCACGGCCCTGGGTTAGATCCCTAGCACCACCAAAAGAAATTTTCATGTAATGTTCACTTGAGGCTTCTCGTGTTTATATCTGTTTACCCCACTGTCAACATATTTGTCTATATTTTGCAGGCTTTATCACCAGGAGCTACATAGAAACCCAGAATCCCTAATCTAACTATCACAGGGAGCCTGCTTCCCGGCCTCCCTCCTTCTCCATGATAGCCATAATATTCAAAATGGTAATATTCAAAGCACTGTGGAGAGACCCGGCTTCCACAGCCCTTACTCTTCAACTCCTCAGCAACAGTTACTGTTTTTTTTCCTGGGGAAAAAATTAAATCAAAGGATTTTAACTGGCCCTAGTTGAAAAGAAATGTAGGTTGCAGGAATAAAGGGACACATGCTCTTGTTGGAAGTAAGTAACAAAGGGCACAGTGTTTTGTTTTTTCTTCTGGACACATTTTAGCAGTCAGGGGATCTTGGGTACTTTTAGCTGGGAGAATAGTCTGTGTTCAGGGTCACCCAGCAGCCCATAATGAAGCATTCTGGTCCAGGTAGGGATGATGGGTGGGGAGGGAAGAGGTGGCAGCCGCCATTCAGCCTCCCTCTGGGCCCGGGCACAGGGGAGAGGAAGGGAGGCAGAGTGAATGTGTTAAGCCCTTCCTATATCCCAGCAAGTGTGTGCAATGTTTTGCATAAATTATAATAATAGCTAACATTAACTGAGTAAAACTTCCAGCCCTGAATTGGGCTGAGTGTCTGTCATGGATTAACCCCTTGACGGGTGGCCCTACCTACTGAAATAGGTACTACCATTACAAAGTCCCTTTTTATGGCTTATAGATGGGATTCTGAACAATGAAAGCTGAATAACTCATTAAAGATCTCACAATGTGAAGTAATGGACCCTGCATTTATTTTGCAATCTGCATTCTTAACCAATTATGCTAGTTTCAGTTGCTCCTCAGAATTACTCTGAGGAGAAATTTTCCCATTTGACAGATAAGGTACCTGAGGCATAGCAAGGCTAAGCAATTTATCTATCCCACAGTCCCCAAGCTCATGGGCAGTAGATTAGTTTAGATTAGGCATTTGTCTGTATTGAAGCCTGCAGTATCGCATGGTCCACAGTCTCCCACACCCTGGTAATCTTGCTGCCTGAGACCTATTAGCTGCACCTCGGCCAAACAGATTCACATGAGTCCGCTCTGTGTGTACTTTTTGGGTGGTTTAGACCCCACCAAATGACTTCATGAACAACCCCAATTCCATAAGACTGCTCATAAACTCACATGCTGAGACAGCATGTTGGAAATAAAAACCAGTTTCTGAGGAAGAGCCACCTGTTTTGTAAGGAAAACAGATGGATTTGATAGTGGTTTTAAGGGAGTTCCCGAAATTCTTTCATTTTCCTATTTCAGGATGAATACGTGCTACACAGGGAATAGGAATGGGAAGGAATGTGATTAAAACATAAAGCAAAGTCTCTCCATAAAAGGAAATGCTGTCCTTGGCGATATGCCATTCTGACTAATAAGTACTGAATCAACACCCAGCTTGCCTTTTACAAAACCAGTAAAAACTTGAAGCATTTCAAGGGAGTGATTCTAAGCAGTTATGTGGGGGATCACTGGTATTTAGTGTTTCAGAGTATCCCCCCCCAGGTCACTACCACGGGGGTCCTAAAGTGCAGCCCCTCCAGGTGAGATGCACCCAACCTGGGTGTGCGGCAGAGAGCAAATCCTTCCTGCCGGAGTGCCCCTCCCCCACAAGATTCCTCAACAGCTATTTCTGTCAGAGACCTCCCCAAGAGGGCATTCTTACACCTTATATGCTTTCCAGTTGTTTTTCTTTCTCTAAGCTATGTCTCATTGTTATTGTGAAAACATCTCCTGAGGAACTAATATAATGAATGCTAAATATGGGCTTTGAACATTCCCATTGCTAACTTTAAGGAGAGAGGATGAGGTTTTCTAGGTTAGCTGTAAAAACCCCTTATATTTGCAGAGTTTCACTGCCTCACTTAAAATCATAGACGTTAGCTATATTCTCTCAGCACTTGGGAGGATGAGGCAGGAGGATCACAAGTTTGAGGTCAGCCTGGGCTTCATAGTGAGTTCAAGTCCAGGGTAGACTACATAAGAATGTACGTTTTTAAAAAGGAAAACCATAGTGCTAGTAAGTAGGTGGGACTTATGGGACTTACTGTGTGCTAGATGGCCCCCTAAATACTTTGCAAAGGTTAAATATTTTAGCATTACAGAATAACTGCAGTACAAGGCAAGCGCTATTGTCATTGACTTGAAAATGAGAAAATGAAAGGAAAGTTAAGGACCTAGTCCAAAGGGTAGGCTAAGACTCAGAACCCAGCAATCAGACTCCCCAGCCTCCCCTGTCACAAGGACGCCCTCCCTCTCCAGAACACACGGGTCACAGTGGGAAGGAGTCACCCACCAGAGGTGATTAAGTTTTGCATGCCTCAGGATTAACTCAAGACTTACATTAAACCTTCTAAATCAAAGTAAGCAATAATTGAAAAAGCTCACAGTTTGGTGGCTCCAAGTGATAAACACTAATAAACAGGGCACATCATCGGTGGGAATAGCCGTGATATTTCTTCCACTGGCCTATCTGCTCAAAACCTGGTAAATGTTGCAGGGAAGCCCACCATTTTGCTGCTGTCCCCTGAACGAATATCACTAAAAGTTGGTCTAAATGCCTCAAACGCCCACCACGTCCAGTCAACTAGCATCATGTATTTACCAGAGCTGTGCTAATATGCACCTGGCAGACTAAAGAAAAAGAGAAAATGGTGCTACAGAAAAACATCCTTCAATGTTAGCAACAATAATGTAGAAAAAGTTTTTCATAATTTGTAAGTTAAGAAAATACATGATTTGGGGGAAGCAAAATGAACTTCAATGAACTCCACACACAATTCAGTGAGACAGTGAGCTACACTGTGAGTGACAGAGGCACATTTTGCAGTAGTTAAGAGTGAGGATTCTCAGGTCAAATGGCCTGGCCTGAACCCACACCTGCCTCTTGCAAGTCAGAAGACGTGAAGCAAGTGAACCAGCTGCTCTGTGCCTCAGTGTCCCCGCTGTGTTATGGGCACAGGGACAAGTGTATCTCGCAAACTGTTCAGATTAAATGAATCAATAGGCAGTACATGTATAGAACAGTGCCTGGCATACAGAAGTATTCAGCATAGGTTAGATATTAACATTATTAAAAAGGATGCTCAATGAACAATAGCTATGCTACTGTTTCAAAACTTCCAAGGAGAAAAGCAGCAATTAAACAAGTTCTTTTGTGTTAATATGAGTCCCAGCTTAAAGGACAGACTGCAACAAAATAGAAAGCCAAAAACAAAAAAACAGAAGCAGTTATCCACGTAAATGCTATACTGACACCAGAAACCTATTCCCAGGAGTGTTTAAGTGAGGGATTTTGGCTTCTTCTCTACCTTTTTCTTCTTAGTGTGAATTCTTTTCTACTTTGTGTTCATCAAGTGTGCCAGTATAGTTTTTAGTAGTGTACAAAGATGAGACCAAGATGCAAAACCTGGCTTTAATACTTTAAAAATACAAGACTAACATCGGCTTTGAGAATCTACCCATATTAAGGTACTCTGCTCAGTTTAAAGCACCAATATTAAACAGAACACATGTGATGCAGTCAGCAACATAAAGAGTGCCCTTATGGGGAAATGCTTGTAAATCCAGCACATTCTCAGAATAGGATAGGTGGCATCCTCAGTAAGGTCCTAGCGGGATCGGCAAGGCTTAAATAGGACTATCGCACAGAAAGTGGAGCAGTTGGCAGCACATCCCCAAGACTACCCCACTTCTGCTGCTCTGACAGTTGGGTCCAGCAGGCAGCTCTGCCTAACTCCTGGGCACAGCTCACAGCAGTCCTCATCCCTGCTGTCCAGCTCTGACCTAGGACAAAGGGTCAGCAACCTGGCCTGTGCAGAGTAACTGATACCCTTGCTTGAGAGGCAAGATCACTTTCCAAAAACAAGAGTGCAACCTTCTGAACAGAGCAGGCTCCCAGCTCGCAGGACAAGTGATGAAAACAATTCTCAGAAGCCACGACTGCCGCAGGGAGGAACCTAACAGTCCAGCTGCCTTGCAGACGCAGGGAGTGTCTGTGGGTTTTCTGATATTTTAGAATCTGAGTCAGGAGCAGAAGTCAGGAAGAAGAAAAAAGTCAAAACAAGCTAAGATTCTGAAAAGTTTATCTGAATCCAAAATAACTTCTGTTTTGAATACAATTAAGTTGACTTAGTTTAGTTTTCCTTTTGTGACACTTACCTTTAAAAACAAAACACAACCACTCCTCCTTCTTGTATTCCATACCCTTTATCTCTTTTTTTCCCCCTCGTGTATCTCAGATGTATAAAGAAATGCCCTCCTGACATTTTCCAGAGCTAAGAATCAGGCTGGACTTTAAGCAACAATTGTTCTGCGGTTAGCCATAGATCTTTTTGGTTTGCTGTTTCGTCATACTCAGAATCTGGTGGGGGGAGTCTGGCCCACTGGACTGTTTGTCAGTATTTGTCAGATGATGATGATCATAATTCATCATACAACCCCAATATAGGACCAACAGATTTTGAAATCTGCATGATGAAATACCCAAGGGACAGTCACTACTCACTGTGGATGGCAGCTGTTTGAAATAAACAGTAAAGCAAAATACATCACTTAGAACTTTTGATTTTAATTTTAAGTTTATACTTCAGTTCACCAACTAATATGATTACCTTTACATAGAGTATATTTATTTGAGCAAAATATTGCCTTAGTCATGTTTTAACACAGTTTTTCACTTTTAGTATTTTTAAATTTTTTTTGACACAGGGTCTCACTCTGTAGTCCAGGCTGACCTTGAACCCACTGTGTTGCCCAGGCTGGCCTCAAACTCCCAGGAATCCTCCTCCCTAAGGATCCCAAGGGCTGGAATTACAGGCGTGTGCAACCATGCTCGGCTAGTTTTTCAGCTTTCATTCCCAGGGAGAGTTTAAGATTCCCTTGGTCCCAGTTAGACTCTGATTTACTAGGTATGGTGGAGGCCCCAGAATTTGTCTTTGTAACTCACACCCTGGGGGATTCTGACGCTAAGGAGCTTTGCAGCACATGTTTAATTCCTTTTCTAAACTGGGCCGTGGGACAAGCCTGTATAATTCCAGCTATTTGGGAGGCTGAGGTAGGAGATTGCAAGTCCGAGGCTAGCCTGGGCAATTTAGCAATACCTTGTCTCAAAATATAAAAATAAAAACTAAAGTACAAAAGTTGGTAATGTAGCTCAGGGGTAAAAAACATGCCTACCATGTACAAGATGATGGGTTCAATCCCCGGTACTGCAAAACGTAAAAAGAAAAAAAAAAAACCTTTTTTTCTAACACTCCAAGCACTTAAGTCAGCTTTATTCTGGAAAGCGCATAATAGCCTCTCTGTGTCCAGCCAGCGCCAGCCAGACCTGTGAACTGAACGTGCTTGCGCGGGCTCGGGGGCGCCCTTGGAGGGAGCAGGCGGGGCACTCGGCTGCTGCCGACTCTCCTCGAAGCGCCCAGGAGGTGGCGGCAAACCCTCTGCCCTAGCAAAGGGCTCCGCGGGCGGAGGTTTGGAGGCTGGGGCTCTGCAATTTGCCTCAAATCTGTTTTTTAAAAACAGAGGGACAAAGGGAGATTTGAGATTTGATTTTATCTGGCTCCTGGCCTCTGATGGAGGATAAGTATAACTATTTCTAGAAATGGAATGCTAAGAGCGTTATCATCTAAGTTGCACCGAGTTCTTTGGTTTTTGGGCTTATCTCGGGGCAAGCAATTATGTGACTTCCCTTGGCTGTGGGGACCTGCCTGGAGCCTGTTATCTCCAATCAGAAGTGTTCTGACTAATTAACCTAAATCGCTCTGGCAGGATTCAAAACACTCTTGGGACCTAGGCTGAAGGTGAATTCTGAAGCACTTTAATTAGTTGATTCAAATGAAAATAAATAGGATTGTAAAATTCACACAAGTAAAAGGAAATTCATGCACTTTGCATACCCCAGGAAAAAATCCTCAGCATTTGTGTCTAACTTTAACATTAATATGACGAAATAGCGTCAGGGATCAACAAACACATCACTCAAGACAGGCTGCCTCAGTATTATACAAGTGTACCGGACAGAGAACAGGTAGCCGGAGCTCTGGCCGCTTTGATCCCGACCAGCGATTGTTTTCAAACCTTTGATGCATGGAAGTTTGTTTCTGAAGCAAAAAAGACAGTGATATGTTTGGAAGTTCTGCAACATGAGAGATACACTTGTACCTTTATCAATGAGAGGAGAAAAGATCAAAAGGAGAGCTGAGTACTGGAGGCTGAGGGAGAGAAGCTGCAGCCCAGGTCTCTGCGCTGTGCATGTGTGATACCAGGTAGCAATGAATTATGGGTCTACCAACCCTGAAGTAGACAAGATTCAGAGGAGGGACAAGAAGACAGATACACCTATGTTTTAGGCATATAATGAATTTTGTTAAAATGAAAATAACCCCCACCCCCAACACCTATAACCCCAGCTACTTGGGGGACCGAGCGAGGAGGATGGCAAGTTCAAGGTCAGCCTGGGAAATTTTTTCAGATCCTGGCCCCAATATGGAAAAAAAAAAAAAAAAAAGGCCTGAGGCTGTAGCTCAGCGGTAGAGTGCTCCTCGGTTCAATCTCCAGGACTGCAACAAAGCCAAACAAAACCTGTCCCTCGCTATCAGAGAATATCTAAGGATTTTTCAGACACAGATCAAACTAGCTTTGAGAGGTACACTTTGGTGTCAAAAATCTCTCTACAAATGGATAAGTTGGATAGATTTTTCCTTCCCACCCCCAGCACTTTTTTAAATGGCTGGATGTGTAACAACTTTAGATACAGGAATTCCTGGAGGATTTCTCTCTTCCTCTCCTAATCTTAAATTTGTTACCTTCAAAATTTATCTTTTGTTTCAGGCTTAAACCAAACATCCAAAACAGCTACGTGGGTTGATACAGGCATTGTAGTTGATGCAAAAGATTTTTTTGTAAATTCATAAATGCATTTATCAAATCAATATTAACAGTGAAAAAATGATTAGCACTTGAAATGGTCAATAAATACCTAACATCCTGTTAAAATGAAGGTAAACTTAGTGATGGGAAAAAAAATCAGAGAAATAATAAAGAATGCGATCCTTTTGCTGTCATATTAGCATGCCATGTTATGTCTGGATAATTACACATTGCAGTTTCTAGAGTCCATTAAGAAAGCTATGCCAGCGCACATCAATTGTAAAAACAGTTAGTGCCAAGGGTAAATTAAGTATTTGCTCTCTAATTTTACAAGTTAGGCAAGCAGACAAGAATCCTAATGTCTTGAAAGATAAGCCTTGAAACCATTAATGACAGATTGCAAATATCTCTGGGATTAGTGTTTTCAGGTGAAGTCAGTTCTTCCTGTTTTGAAGAAATGAACCTGGGGCACTTCTGATAAAATGTTTTCCAAATTTTCCTTTTGTATTTAAAAAGCATACGATGATGACTAGCTTTGTATGAGGTGTGATATAAAAATATAATGAATGTTTCCATTTATAAAGTTACATTTTACTTATTTATTCCCCCCCACCCCGTACTAAGAATCGAACTCATGACCTCGCCCTTGCCAGGCAGGTGCTGTGCTGCTGAGATAAATCCCCAGCCTCTGTGAATGTTTCCATCTAAAAGAAACTGTTACAGTAATAGACACATTGCCATTAGGTCCCCTGAAAATGTTTCCTCCTGCTTTGAACATGCCTGTCCTGTCATTCTTGCCACTCTGTGAAGCAGTTCTCGAAGTCCTCTTTCATGAGTGACGTTAGTTGCACTGTCCTGGCTGCCCTGATTTCCTCACTTAATCGAAAACATTTACCTTTCATGGTCATTATGACTTTGGGGAAGAGGAAGAAGTTGCTAGAAGAGCTGGAAGTGCCAGGTCCAGGGAGTAAGGTGGCTGAGAACACAATATAATATTTTTACAAGCCTGCCTCTGTGGGGCGGCCCTTGGCAGCGGCACTCATTGTATTTTTTATCTCACGTTGTGAAAACACTCACAAAAGAGGACTTTTGGAACTGCCCCCAAAGTGGCGAGAGTGATAGGATAAGTGTGTTTGAAGAGAGGGTATTTTGAGGGGATTAAAGGCAATGTGTCTTTTACTGTAATTTTTATTTTAAACTTAAACATTCGCTATCTATATTGATCATACCTCATATACTCTGCTGTAATCTATACCCATACCCCGCAGTCGTTTGTCTATTCCAGGAAAATAATCATTCATTTGAAAATCCCACCTACTTTTTGGCCTTCCTATATCACTAAAATGAAATGATACACATGAATTTATTGTGCAAATTCCCTCAAACAATAACTATATCATTAAATAAAACTTGCTACTTGCATTAAAGAGATGTGGCAGAAGAATTAAGCACTTTTGTTTTCTGTTCTGTGCTTAAGAAAACAAGTTGTTGATGCACTGATGAAAAGTTGGGCCTATTACCCCTCATTTTAAACACCACTCTGTTTAAAGCCCTCATTTTAAACATCTCTATGTTTTGGATGAAATAAATATGATTTGGAAGTAAATCTTAAAATTTTCAAAGACCAGTAGGTTAAGCAATTTCCCCCTATCTAAAATATAAATCAAAAGATCTATTTAATAACCTTGGGAATGTAATGGACAGAAAACCGAGGAAGTCATTTTTCCTCAGACTGTATCCTCTGCATCTGTGTGAAATGAAATCACAGGTGTATATGTGTGTGTGTGGGGGCCCTTGGTCATTGCTGTTAATCAGCTTTCAATTGCCAGGGGATGAGGTTCTCTGTGTGTTTGTTTCTGATATGTGTGTGTGCATGTATATGTAGTACTGAGGAATGAACCTAAGGGCTTCACAGGAAGCTACATCCTCAGCTCTTTTTTATTATTATCTTTTATCTTTTATTTTGAGGCAGGTTCTTACTAAATTACCCAGGAGGAGCTAGAACTTATGATCCTCTGGCCTCAGCCTCCTATAGTGCTGGTATTATAGCCATGTGGCACAATGATTGATTTCACAAGGGTTGTTAATGACCTCAGGAGTTGTGACAGAAAGATGGCATAGAAACACATCCGTGGGAAGGTTGAGAAGGTTATCCACACAAACACCAAACCACAATGGTTAGATGGGATGCATGCATTTCTTTACTGTGCTTGTTCTTAAAACATTCACTAAGGTTTTTCTCTGAGAAGCAAAAGCCACTCTCCTTGGTCAAGGAGTCTGCTTAGAGGATATTAGCTCTCCTACAAATGGGAGGTGCAGAATCTATAAATCATCTTCTTGCCCTTCCTTACTTGCCTTCCAGGGGTAAAAGCACAGTCAGGGGAGGGTTTCTTTTTGTGAGTAAAAAAGAGAGGAAGTAGTCAAGAATATTTAAAATTTTATGGAAAGCTAGAGCTACATTCACATACGCACATTTGAAGTGGGTTTTGTAATTTGGAATACACTGGGTTCATGATGACTCTCTTGAATGCTTGCACTGTAAGGGCACAAGCATGTTTCTCTAAGTACCGCTCACCAGGTCAAAGTGCATTTGTTTCATACAAGATAAATGTCCTTGTTTATTCTGAAAATTAAGGTTTTACTCCTAGAAATGGATGAATTTTCAACTTTTCATATGTGTTATTCATGGTATTTTATTTTGTTGTGAGTTATTTTTACTATTTAAAGCTTTTGAGGAGAGAGAAAACTTTTCAGAAAATGTTTTAAAATATATTTAAAAGGTTTATTTTTATATCCAAACCAATTAGACTTTTATAAATATACTTAAGTAAAGCTTTCCCCTAAGAAATTACCAAAAATTTTTTAAATGGAAATTCCAGCCATTTAAATAGAACACAGTCTTTATTAATAGAAGTATTTTTCCAGGCATGGTGACATACGCCTGTGAACTTAGTTACTCTGGAGACTGAGGCAGAAGGATCACAAGTTTGAAGCCAGCTTGGGCAATTACGCAAGACCTTGTCACAAAATAAAATGAAAGGTTAGGGGCATAGCTTCTAACACTACACCCTTAGTGGTAGAGCATTTGCTTAGCGTGTATGAGGTCCTGGGTTCAAATACTTAGTACAAAAAAAAATCCATAGGGTATCATTTGTAAATTGACATATCTCATTTTTGAGCATAAAGAAGAAAGGGTAAAAATCCTGCTAGTGGTAATTTCTGCTAACAGATTTAATGCCTTAAATATATTAATTTAAGTTAAATGTTATTACCTGTGGAACTGATTGTCCAGTTCAAGCTTATGTCATGCTATGTGCGTGACATAGCAAAAGTTACCTAATTTCTAATACCTCAGTCAAATTAGTTGCAGGATAAGGACTTGGGCATTGTTCAGAGCATTAAATGAAGGAACAGACAATGTGTGCTCAGCACTGTGATTTGTATATGTTTAAAATCTTTGTATATTGTGGTTATTGTTATCACTGCCTCTAAAATGAAAGGGATCACAGAAGTACGTACATAGATTCCTACTTAACATTGGTCTTTGTGACCTTGAAATGAGCATGGTTATTTTTATCCTTTTGTAACAGAAGATTAAAACAAATCAAGAAGTCTACTTTGTGGCCCAGCAGCCCTCGCAGGGCAGTGAGGTCTGTGGCCCTGTTCCTGGCCAGCCCAGCTGCCTGCCTGCTGGTGGCAGAGGGAGGCGGGGCTGGCTGGGTGCTATCTGACGTGTGTGCTGCTAATGCCACTTCAAAGGAAGACTGTCCCCTATTTTTATCCTGGGTCAGCAGCCTGTCTCTGCAGTTGCCTCTTGAACAAAAGGTTCTGCCAGGTCTCTGACACCTTTAGGGCCACACAGTCTCGTCTCACAAAAGCAAAAATAATAGCCATTAGTGGTGCTGGGTGCTAGGCAGTCAGTTTGTTAAAGAAGTCTTCTTCTATCCATAATCTTGGAAAGGTCACCACCGTCCTTCCCACTTCATGATCAAGGAAAACAAGGCTGGGAGAAATTAAGTCAAATGGGCTAGGCACACTCTGGGGCTGCGTGGCATCCAAGTACACATTGTTCCCATCCTGGCTTCCGGCGCCATTCACAAACCTCACCCTTTCTCACAAAGGGATTCCCCCTAAGTGTGAAACAAAAATTTTAAAAAGCCTATTGTTGTAGAGCAGAAGCTTTAATTTAAAAGTTAATCTCAGATGAATAGACAGTGATGGAGCCAAGATGTGCAGACACAAGAATGTCGGCCTTGTGGCGTGCGAGGGCGTCCATCCATTCTTGGAACTATCCTAAAATGGGTGGTTTCTTGGCTACTTCAGACACATGGCTTATTATTACTGATTCTTGTCCCCACTCTTGGCAGTTTTGCACATTTTTCTGCACATATCTGCCTAAAGAAGTGGGCTTTCTGTTTTCTAGATAAGGGGGTGGTCCAGTGGAATTTCCAAAACCACCTGTCGGTAGAGAAAACTCAAAATACAGTGGAAGAAATCAGGTCTTGGGTATTCTCAGTGAGAGACTATTCTGTTAAGAGGCTAACTCAGAAGTACCTTAAATGTGTCCTTATCTCTATTTGAGGTATGATTGTTATCTAAATCACCTCAAAGGAACTTGTGTCCTATACGTAAGAACCTCTAGATAAATGGATTCTGTACCTTTATGTAGAAATTTGTCCCAGTGTCAAATTGCTTGTGCTGGTCAAGAAAACTGGAATTGAAGACTCTTAAAGCTGGGAGTGACCAGCTCACAGTCATATGATAATTGATAAACCAACTTTTAGCTTTCTCTTCTTCCAAATAAGTAATCCATTACCTTTTACTTTTGGGGTCTTATTTTTTAAATCTTGCAAATGTATTTCAGACTCTTCTTAGGACTTATGCATGCTTTCCTAAGACTTCTCATTTGTGGAGTCCAACCACCTTGAAAGTTTCAAATTTCCATTGGCCTGAATGCAAATAATTTATTTCACCTGTTTAGGAAAAGTGATTACTCCTGTTTTGCCAAGCATGACTTGAATGTGTACTGCTGTATATCTTGGAGGTGGTAAGGGTGGGTCTATGTGTCTCTAAATACATGTCATCAATGTGCAAGAAGTGCTACATCTTGCCATCTGGCTAAACATTTCAGAGAAGATTTCCTACTTATGATGGCCTAATATAGCATTTTAATTAATTCAGTAAATATTTACTAGTCAACTACTCTTTCAGGGTCAGGAATGGTTTTAGGTGTGTCTTAATAAAACAAAATCTTTCACTGTCAGAGCAGCCATCATTTCAAAGGGGGAGAGATGCATAAAATGGTTAAGTAAAGCATTTCTTATGTTAGATGGGTGTAAGCCTAAGAGAAGAAATAAAACAGGGGAAGGGGGTAAGCAGTTTTTAGACAGAAAGGTATCAAATAGAGCATCCATATGATATTCAAGTGAGACCTAAAGGAAATGAGGTAGGAGTCACACTGGTATCTGGTGTTTTGTGTTCCACAATAATAATCAGCAAGTCTAAAGGCAACCGTGTGTCAGGGTGTTCAGGAAGTGGGGTTGGGGGGTCAAGGGGTGGGACCAGAGGATTTGTGATGTCAGTGAAAGACTGGCTTTTTTTCCTTTTTTGAAATGAGAAGCTCTGGGGTGTTAATCAGAGAACTGGATGACATGACCCAGTTTTGGCTTTAATGGGGTAATTTGGACGGCCACACTGAGAATAAACTAAAAGAAGCAAGGGTGGCATGAGAGGAACCAGTTAGGAGACAAGAGCAATAACCCAGACAAGAGTTCTTGGTAGCTGAGCCCGAGATGGGGGACGTGGTGAGAATGATCAAATCCTGGATGCATTTTGAAGTCAGTGCTGACAGATCGGGTTGGGAAGCGTGAAATAGGAACGAGGCAGCACTGACTCCACAGATTGGGCCTGAGCAAGTGGAAAGATGGAGACTGCCTTGGGCGTCCTGCGTGCTCTCCTCTCTTAGTGCGCCTCTCCTATGACCTCTGTGCATAAGAAATTCTATTCAAAGGCTACAAAGGCTGAGGAAATGCCATGTACTTTTGTTTGCTTCTCTTGGGCTCCTGGAATCTGCCTATGCTAAAGTATTTTGTGAGGAGTGCTTACTGACCATGTGTTTGAGAAAGGAGCTGGGATAATGGTTACCAGTTGGAAACCTTTTCTCCACAGTGCGCAGGCAAGCAGGATTTCAGCCAAGAGCATTTGTTAACTTCCAAGGTTTATGATATAAAATATTTTGAACTTCAGCACATATATCCCATTACACTTCTTTGGCTGCTAGGACTATTTATTTGCATTGCTTTAGAATTCACTGCATTGTCCTAAGTAAACCCCAGATGGCATTTCCTTTTTAAATGTCAAGTGTTCCCTGACAATAAATCGGTTCCCAGACAGTTTAACAAGGTAGCTAACTTAGCTTTTTCTTTAACAAGCTATGTGGATAAATCAACATTTAATTGATATGAAAGATGGTTTATATTAAGTAGAAAAAGGACCTCAGCCTCTCTGAGCTTTTCTCCTGAATGCAGGGACCCATATGAGCCTCGCCTTCCTGTCGTAGAACATCTAAATGCAGTGCACTGTATTCCCTGTAACTGGTCACCTACTTGTTCTTGTGACAGATGGTAAGATGTCAACATTAGCTAAAACCAAATTTCACCAAAATTTAAATGACCCTTTCAAAGTTCCTAGGATCTCATTTATTTTGTTTGCATAGATTCAAATTTGATTTTTTTAAAAAAGATGTTCTCTCCAAGCTATCTGATACTCAATTGTAAATACAGTTTAAGGTTAGACAAAGAACTCTGGTATGAGACTGGGGTCAACTTCCTGTTCCAACATTTATTAGTTTTCTACCCTTGGGGAAGTTACTTACCCTCTCCAACTCTCATTGTCTTCTAAAAAATAAGAATAATGATAGTGTCTACTACGTAGGCTTGTAAGGATTATATGAAACATTCCACTAAAGCAATTAGCACTCACTGCCTGGTACACAACAAGCAATATATTAATGTAGCTATAATTAAAGGATAAGGTAGGAGAGTGACTCCTTAGTATTTAGCCCTTTTGTGGGCATTTACAATGGCAGGTGACTCACAAGTTTTCTGGGAATCTTGTATTCTTTACTGCATGAGTTATATTGAGTGAGCTGAAGAGTGGCGTGTGTTCTCATAGGTTGACCAGTCTGAATGTTCCATGTGAAATATTAATTATGTCATTGCTAGATGACGCCGTCCTTCAGTCAGTTTGAATGATGTGTTCGCTGAGTACATGGGGTAGTTTTGGTGCATTTGTTTACGCACATACACCCACTTAAGAAGATCAAGGCATTATTTCTGCATTAGACTTAACCAGCTGGAAAAAGAAGAACGAAACTTGAGGGGATGGGCACTATAGCTATTATTTCTTCTTAGTTTGAAAAATGAAAGATAGCAATAAGACAGTGTGGGTGGGTGAAACTGGAAATCTGTAAAAGAATGAGTCTATTGAAGTGGAAGCAGATGAATTCTGTTATCAGAGGCACTGAGACAAAGCTGTGGGAGGCCAGGTTTAATCTGTGTAAGAAAGAAGTTCCCCAAATCAGAGCTCCAAGGATCCAAGGATGTCCTGGAAACAAGTGTGCTCTCTTCCACAGGGCAGGTCCTGAGTGAGGTATAAGGTTTCTACTCTTTAAGACTTCTGGAAGTTATTAGAGACGTTCATTGGCAATAATTCACAGGGGGCAAAAACCCACTCCATTTTTAGCCTATATTTCATTTTAAAAAGAAAAATAAGAGAAAGCTTTCTGCTCTACTGAAAATACATTAACATAACAAGACATTAAATTTGAAGTTTTTAGACTGGGCATGGTGGTACATGCTTGAAGTTCCAGTAGTCTGGGAGGCTGACACAGGAGGATCGTAAGTCCCAGCCCAGCCCGAGCAATTTAGCAACTTAGTGAGCCCATGTCTCAAAATGAAAATTTAAAAAGCGGGATGAGGGTGTAGCTTAGTTTTAAGGCCCCGGGTTGAATGCCCAGAACCAGCAAAAAAAAAAAAAAAGGTTGAAGCTTCACTTAAGAAATCCCACATAGGAGCTATTTCACACTGAAATGAGATTGCAGATTAAAACAAGAGCTCACAAAGAGAATAGTAACAAATGACTCCCTCAGTTCTTAAACTCTCAGCCAGGTTCAGGTAACTAACGTGGCTCAGAGTATGGAAAAAAGGCAGGATCTTACATGGAGGGATCCTAGCGTGCAAAAGATATTTGTGTTTGGAGTTGGTGGAGCGGAGGGGCTCTGTCCCTTCACTTCAGGCTATGCAGAAGAATTTCAAAGTGGCTTCTTAGAGAACGTGATAGGAGATGCCTGCATGAGGACAGAGGGAGGTCAGTGTACCCTGGGATCTGACACCCTCTCAGGAGATCCGGAAGGACAGAGACAGGCTGACAAACTGTTTTGGCAAAAATCCAGGAAACATGCTGCCCTGGGCCCAGGGAAAGCAGTGTGAGTGTTCCACCACGGTCCAGGCTAGGCCAGGAAGAACAGAAAGCTGAGCGAAGTCATCTCGGGGCCTCTCCCAGAGGGGAAAGGGGATCCTAGTCACACTTAAGTAGGCAGCTTGGAGCACAGCTCACAGTCATGAGTGCCCCTGGGGTAGGGACAAATGGATAGGAATCAAAGGCTCAGCAGTCCATGAAAACACTCCTCTTTGGGACTGCCTGGCCTGACACTGAGAGGCCAGAAGACGGGGTTACCAAATCAAGTAAAACCACTCATTTTAATTCTTCACCATCCTTGCTCTGCAGTCCCAGAGTGCAGAGTTAGCAAGCTGGATGAGGAAGGGAGAGGAAAGAGCCAAAAAGCCACACTCCTCTCCTCCCAGAAGGCACATGATCCTTCTGAAAGAGGCCCAGCCCGGAAGGACAGGAGCTTTCATTTTAAGTTGAAATTGGAGGTTGTCAGTACAGGACATGGAACCTTATGTTTCAAAATAGGGACCAGTGTGGGTAACTTAAGGTAACTATAGAACTATTCCTAAAGTTAAATAGAGTGTCACAGGATTTGCTAAATTTTCCTCCAGTGACAATGGAAAAACTTCTTTCACTATATAAAATTTAAACGATAGTAGGAGACAGAAAGAAGCAATTTGATGGTAGGTCCTAGGCATAGCCAATTTAGCATCTAAAATACTGCTCTCATATTAAAGATTATAATTCCTTTGATAATAATATAGACCAAGCACTTTGGGACTGAGGTGGACAGAGGAAATAGCCCCAAAGAACAAGACATAACAGTTGCTTTTGGGGAAAAAATGTTAAAATGAGGGGTTTGGGTGCAGGCAGAGACTAGACGCCTGCAGTATTTTCGGCACACACAGAAACAACTATGTACCTCCAGAATGATTTATTTATTTCACAGTTGACTCTCCAGCCTAAGGTAATTTATAGTTTCACACTGTATTGTTAGTACCCGAAGGACCGTGGAGGCGTGTGAGCTGGCTGAGGAAAATGTAGAACAGCAAGTTGTTTAGTTCACGACTAACAGTTTTTGTTTGTTCCCCTCTTCCACAGGCAAGGACAAAGGAGAGACACATACATATATTACTAGAGACCTTTCTCTCTGTCACACCCAAACTTAATATTTCTCACAGTTTAGAAAACTCCCTATGTTTTTTTTATGTCAAGTTAGGTAAAAAGTCTTTTCTCTATGATTCACTGATTTGCTATTGGAGAGCTAAAAATAACAGTGTATTGTATGCTTCTTGAGAGTAGGGGCTTTTTTACCTTTGTATCCGTAACTCACAGAAGAGTGCCTGGGAGTATTAAGGGTTCATTAAAAATTTTATTTATAAGATTAAGAAGCCGAAGCCTAAATAATGTGAAATATAAACCAAGGCCTTAAAGGTGAGTAAGTCACCCACCAAAACACTTTCCTCACCAACTATATAGGAAAGAGGATTTATGACTAATTCTGGATTAAAAGAGAGAGATAATGAAACAAATTTTTTCTAGGATTCCACCATTATAGGAAAGTTCTAATGATTAAAAAGAAAGAACTAGGATCCATTATATTGACCCCTTACTTCTTCATACTCACCAAAAATGAACCATTTACCTTTGTGTGCCTAGTGGAAGAAAAGGAAAATTAAATCTGAACTCTTTTACCCAAATCAAAGTGCTACTATTCACTTTACAGTTAAGAACTTTACTAAGAAAGAAAAGCTGTTGAAACTGTTTTTGAGATTTGAACACACATTTTTAGGCATGGTCTTTCATTTGAGAAACACAATGTTTTGATACTTTCAACGCTGACCCATTTCCCCAGGTGTCCCCTTGTGACTTTTTGCCAGGAGTTTGTCTGAGGAGTTTGTCTAAGGAGTTTGTCCTGCAAGCAGGAAAGTATGAGAAAATAATGCAGATAGACAGTCATTAGGGTTTGCTGGGAAAGTGTGAGAAGTGCAAGGAAAGAACATGAGGGCTCTCAACAGATGGTGCTGCTGTGAATTAGACAAGTGGAACATTTAGTCTCCTCAGAGACTAGGGCAGGGTACTGCACTTGGGAAATAAACACCTATGTGATCCCCCTCAAATAAATAGATTTTGAAAGAATGATGGTCAGTCATTCCATCCTTTCAGTAACATTAACTACCTCTGAGGAGCTCTTGTTCAGTTTTGATATATTCAGTGGACTGAAATGAGATAATAGAAAAGTAAAAGGTTGAATAGTTTACTCGTTTCTGGGATTATCAATATGTCTTGTTTACTTTGCATCAGGAAAACAGGCCTGGAATGAGAGTGGGCTGTGAAGGTCGGTTGTGAATACATGGAGGGCAGGTGGAAGCGGTGATGAGGGCCCTGCCTTGGGGGTTATGCCGGGAAAGATGGCAGCAACTGTAGCTGCAGGATTAGAGAAGGAGAACAATGAGGAAGCTGAGAGAGGGCTGTGCTAGTCAAGCAGGAGACCAGAGCTAAGAAGACGCGAAGCTGAGACAGCCTGTTTGGCTTTAGGACTAAATATTGTGAGGCTTTGATTTTTGTAGTGCTTGCTAATGGTGCCGTGAATACTTCGGAATAGTAATCAGTACAGACTGAAATTAATAAGATATATGAACATTTTCACTATTTTTAGGAGAGTGGGCGTTCCTTGTCTCTTCCCGGAAGACCAGTCCTACCCATCATGTCTTCAACATCTCCTTGGGTGTACCAGCCTGCTTCTAATTACCCCAGCAAACCAGCAGATGGGCTGGAGAAAGCAAGCAGAAGACCAACACCGTGGGAAGCGGCAGCAAAGTCTCCCTTTGGTCTAGTGGATGATGCCTTCAGACCCAGGAACATCCAAGAGTCCATTGTGGCAAATGTGGTCTCAGCAGCTCGGAGAAAGGTGCTTCGGGGGCCCCCAGAGGATTGGAATGAGAAACTGTCCTATGTTCCTCAAACACAGAAGGCCAACATGGACTCATTTGAAAGGCAAGAGTATCATGTTACCTCTGTAGCCAATAATAGCATGCCCACCAACTCTCAATATGGTTCACAGTTGCCATATGCATATCACAGGCAGGCTTCTAGAAATGATTCTGAAATAATGTCCTTGGAGACCAGGTCTGATTACTGCCTTCCCGTAGCTGATTGCAACTATAACCCACACCCCAGGGGATGGAGGCGCCAAACATGAAAGTAAGAACTAATTGTGTGACAACTATGGTTTTTTTTACTGCTCCTTTGTAGACATTTCTACCTTTCTAATAGATCTAGATTCACTTTTGGTCTTGGCTGGTTCTCATGGGTCATGTGTCTGGGTCTATGTGTGTATTTATGTGTATGCACACACAAGCATGAACAACTTCCTTATCTGCAGATGCATAAAGTATTTCTTTGAAGAAAAAATTTATTTTCTGCATTGATAGTCTGATATATGTAATTCAAAATCTTAATTCCATTTATAAGGGATGGCTTATGCAACCAATCTATGCTCAGTAAAAGTGAAACTATTTGCCGTATCCCAGGAGTAAATTAATAAAATATGTGTGTTAATTAACATTAGCTATAATAGCGAGGACTTTAACATTAGAGACATTTTTAATGAGAATATGCCAATAAGTAATGGTTATATTAAAAAGTACTTCGTGGTGTTAAGTATTTCTCTGAAACAGTTTTAAAGTTAACAACATTCAGATATTTTTAAATAACTGAAATATAAAAGTTCTTAGAAAGAAATGTGGGAGAGTAAAATTATTAGACATTTCAGATGGACTTTTGCAGTAAATGGTGTAAAGTGTGGGAAACAGAAAGATTTACGTGCAGGGTTTATTTCTAATCTGTTTAAAGCCAGCAGACAGGAATAGACTCTGGGTTCAGTTGTTCTTATTCGTCAAATGAGAAGATCAGAGAATCTAATCTCTTAGACCCTTAACAACTCTGATATTCTGAGATTCTCTCATGAGTAGAATGGGTTTTTATGCATTATTCATTTTAGTTGCTCATCATATAAATATCAGATTAAGTTTAGGGGTGGATTAGATAATTAGTGTTAATACACGCATCATTAAAGATCCCAAAAGGAATTTGTGGATGACAGGATTTGGGTTACGTGTTTGGGGAGTGAGGGTTGATGTGAAGGAAAAAAAACTACTGATGGATTTAAGGAAGTGGTAAATGAATATGCCTGCTATTATGCAACTGTAAGTCATCACCATTTCTTTGGTTCCCAAAACATGCCACAGAAGCCTATGCAACAAGTGGTACTTCTCTAGAAATTTGCCATGAGGATGTTCAAAAGAAGTTAGACAGCTGCTTCACCCATACCATGACCCAGGCCTTAGCAGCATGACCGTGAACCATCACCTCACACACCTGCTCCTCCCCATCACACCCACACAGTGTAATGTACCAGGAAACCTGAGGTAGAGTACATCATAAGCAAGTACCTAGAATATTTTTAAAGTGTTCTTGAGTATTCAGAACTTCCTTAGCTTTTTAGATGTGATAACTTTGCTTTGTTTTAGTTTTTCACTCTTGAACTTATCATGATGGTCTCATATGATGATGGTCACTTTTACATAATAAAACTTAAAAAAGAATGCCAGTGTAAAAATGATCCCTTACATTGGAAATAAAAAAATAAATTGAAGAAACACACAGTAAGTTGTATCAGTGGTAGAACTTGCCAGATACTAATTTGTTCATTTATGCAGAAAATAGAAGATGAATACTTTCTGAAGTTTTATTGTTATCTTAAACTGATACAGTGTTAATTCTCTCAAAGCATAATTATTGGCTCCCAACAGTTTTTGAGGAATTAAAAAATAACATCTGATGTAGATATATGGATTAATTTGTCAGCAAATTTTCCAGACGGCCTACCACAAAATCCTTACTTAATTTAAAATTATTATAGTGGCTGGATCATTCTGGATTTGAGTGTTTTAAAAGAAGACGAGTTTAGCAGAAAAGACTTTACTTGCTCTGAACATATTCTATTGTGTTGCTTTCTAAGTGCTAGGCTTTATTTACATCTATTGATATACATTATATTATTTACTAAAATTCACTACACTCAAAACAGAGAGAAGCAGATTTTTTAAAACTGAGGTATTATAGCCTTCTCCCTCTTTGCTTGCACTACAGCAGAGTTATCATTTGTACTGAGCTCTCTAAATTTATTCTCAAGCTGGGCATGGTGGCACACACCTGTAATCCCAGCAATGAGGAGGCTGAAGCAAGTGGAATGCTGTAAGTTCGAGGCCAGCCTGGACTACAAAGTGAGTTCAAGGCCAGCCTGAACTGCGTGGTGAAACCTTGTCTCCAAAAAAATAAATAAATAAAAACAAACAAACAAATAAATAAATTTATTCTAAACATAGAGAAAAAGACAATAAGTGGCAGGAAAGATGCACATGTTTCACTTATAAGGATTCAAACATCCCATCTTTTTTATTAGAAATCAGTGCTCCAAAAGGTCCTACTTCAGCAGGACCTGGTGGCACACACCTCTAATCCCAGCTACTCCAGGGGTTGAGGCAGGAGGATTGTAAATTGGACCCCAGCCTGGGCTACTTAGCAAGACCATGTCTCAAAATTTTAAAAGTAAGGAAAATTTAAAGGGCCGAGGGTATAGCTCAGTGTAGAGAGCCCATAGCTTCAATCCCTAGTACCACCAGCTCCACCACCATCCAAAAAAGAAAGAAAGAAAAAGAAAAAAACAGTAGCTCTACAGATAATAGTTCTGAAAGCAAATGTGTGATTCTCAAGTCATCACAAATGCTCACATATAACCTAATGGTTGAGGCAGGACCCCTCCCACACTGAGATCCAATTCTCGTGGGTGAGAAGGTTTAGATAACTATTGTTCTCAGAAAATAAGATGAATTGTCTCTTCTTGCCAATGCTAGTGCTTGCAGAGAAGAGCTGATACTTTGTAAATTCATACTACATTTGTTGTAAGACATCTTTCAGTGAGTAGCAATCACATAGGTGGCAAGAATTTGTCTTTAACTGTGTATTCAAAAAACTCTAAAAGTAGAGTATGTCAGTCACAGAGACACTAATTTGGCATTTTCCCTGCATCTTGAGTTTAAATATATCATTACATGTGTGTAAAGTGTCTGTTTTTCTGGTGAATTAACATTTGTTCTGTATTTTGAGTTTTATAAGTGCACAGTTTCTAGTCTACCATTTTTGAATGTATTTCTTAGTTTTGGCACCACCACATACACCGGATGGGGCTTAACAATATGAAGGTACACAATGATTTAAAGCTTTGGATAAAAATGGCATCAAATAGCGATAATAAACAGGAATTACAGGGATGTTTAATTTTAAAGAAAAAGTAGATTTCCACACTTGACTCTATTCAAGCTAGAAGTAACTACACTGTTCACACATTTTTATTTAAAAGAAGACTGTGTTCTCTTGTTAATTAGATTGGCATTTGCACCTCTTTTTATCCCAAAAGACTGTATTTGAAAGATTGTACTGAAAATCAAAATTACATTAGTAATAAATGTAACTTGAAAATCAGGTTGAGGATTGTATTGTTCCTTATGAAACTGTTTATTCAAAAGACTTTTTCCTATTACATGTTCTTAAATTTTATTTTCCATAATAACTTCCAGATAAATCAAAGGATTTCAGAATGCATGGCAACTTCTAAGCTGTTTTGTTAAAGATGAGAACGATTCAGTGATATCGTTAAAGCGTGGTGAGGAAGACCGTTCAGGACCATCCAGAGAGGTCTAAACACCACTGTAGAGGGTCCTCAGTGAGGGAAGAAGATTGGGCTCAATTCCAGTACAACACGGGCAAGGGAGAATTCACAGCAAGGAGCAGGGTGGGGCTAAGTAGAGGGAAAATTACCAAGAGCACGTGGTGGGGAGCTCAGGGAAATGCCAGCAAAACCCACCTAACCGGATTCCTGCTGAGGACAGGCCAGAGCCACCAGATGGGGGATGAAGGCCCGAGCAGATATCAAGAGTGAGGGATTTCTGCAGGGATCTTTGTGAAAACCGGATTTTACAAGAAAAAGAACAGTGACCCTAACAGAATATTCAGAAGCCAGATAAACGTTTTGCCAAGCAGAGAATCTTTGTCACTGTAATGTTTAAAGGCTTCTTTATAACTGTCCTGGAATTACAATCCTTCCCGTTTCACATGGAAGTCAAGAAGTTTGGGATGCAAACATATTTTGACCTTATTCTTAACTAAACCTTTCCTTAATGGTAAATCAGAAATCCATCCGAAGCAGGAGCGCGTGATCTGACAGCACGCTGGGCGGGCGTCGAGGGCCGCTCCGGGCTCCTCTGTCATTTACAGCGCTGCTCAGCTCTCAGCATTTCCTGCTTTGTCCTCTTTAGGCTGGCCCACGGCTGACCTCTGAATGCCAGGAGCCTTCCTTTTAAGTAAAGCTCTTTTAAAAATGACTTTGGCTCTTTCTAGAGACTATTAAAATATGAGCTGGAGTGTGAGCTTCTCATGGTCTACTGATAACATATAGCACAACTTTTCAACACTTTCTTCTTGGTAAATTCTAAGTAAAAGGGGTATTTTTGGTATTCTGATAAGAATGTTTTTGTAAAGGGCTAGCATTTGAAAACACACTTCAAGAATAAATAACGTTTTAAAAACTTAAATGACTTCATACGGTGCTAGGGCTGGAGGTAGAACTCAGTGAAACAGCACCTGCCTAGCATGCTGGGGGCCCTCAGTGGGAACCCCAACATTGCAAAAGCAAGGCGAGACAGAGACAGAGACAGAGAGAAGAGAGTATCAGACTGTTTTAGGAGGTTAATGCTAAATTCCTAGTACTTTGTAAACTATAAATTTCAAAACACACTAAAAGATAGGTAGTGTCACGTGGAGCCAACAGGTAGCTGGAGGTAAGGAAAATTCAATTCCCTGCCCAAGAAGATAGCAACAGAACCACTCTTAGACTAGCCAGGTTGTCCCTGATCTGTTAGTACAAAGCACTTCCTTCTCAGCGGCTTGGGCAAATCACAAGATCTGTGACTTCCCCAATAAGACAATACTAATGAAACAACACTTTCATGAAGGGCATTTCATTATTTGTAAGTTTATAAAACATGACAATTTATATTTCTACAAAGGATCTGGCAATCCCTGCCCCCTTATAAAAATGAAACAATTTTGTGAAGATCATTTAAAGAGAAAATGCCTCCAATGTGTCTTGCTCTGATTTTTTTTCTCTTTGCAGCTGTAGTGGAGAGTTGCTTTACTATACTTTTCTTCTCCTGTCAACTTTCTCCATAAACTTTCCTCCATCCTTCCTCTCCTTCCACCAAAAAAGAGGAAAAAGCTTTACTCATCTCCATAGCACATTGCAATTAATATTCCTTACCTGGGTCTGAAAAAGCTTTACAAAGCAGAACCACCTCACCTTGATGATTTGAGTAAGTGTGAGGTGGCCCTAAATTACCAAATACATTATAATAGGTTTATGTAGGCAAAGGCATAACCTTACAGCCAAATTCCCCCTGTAGAACCTGGTCTATATTACTGTGAACAAACAGGGGTAGAGATAGGATTTCCTGTACAGACCCTCTTCATTGTCACATTTGCTACCAATATTTTTCATGACAACTCTAAGGGTATTCTTCAAGGCTCTTTCTTCCAAACAGGGACATTTTCAGGTGCCTGTATCGGAAAGTAGCATGCCATCCTTTGTACCGCTCAGAACAAGAGTGGTTCCCTTTGATGGAGCAATCACTGGGTGCTCCCGTGGGTGGAGCAACCATTTATAAAGCAACACAGAAAACCCAGACACAGGAGCTTTGCAGAAGCTTTGTAGCACCTAGGGCTGATCCCTGACCCATCAGGACTGGCCTCATTTCAAGAGGGTGGCTTGGTTGTTTTTCTTGTTGATCTACATGTCATTCATACCACAGCTTTCTGCAATACTAAGACAAAAGACAAAGAAAAAGAATTTTAAAATAAATAATGAATGGATGGGTATTTTTCCAAAACTTGTCACTGCAGATTCAGAAAGCTGTGATAGTTTCCCCTACCCATCCTAAGGGTCATAGATGTTGTTCCTATAGTAAAAGGCAGGTTAATAAAAGAAAAGCTTAAAAATTACTGAATCAAAGTTTCATATGACATGGATTATTTTAAAAATGAAGTCCCAAAGACCCAGGAAATCTGTCGATTTTTATGTTAAGTTTGATGATGAATGAACAGCCACACAAAAGGGTGTGATCTAATGGTAACAGACCAATAGGGTGTGGTCCTGGCAAGGCCATATGCCCATGTTCCTTTTGGCCCTCTGTGTGGCATTTCTTCCTCTCAGGAATGGGGCAGGGCCTGCTAAAACAAGTTCCCAGGGGAGAAAGGCAAGAGTAGCCTTTCGAGCTCTTAGGACTTGTCTGGGGACAGAGGGTTTATGGTTTCTATGACTTGGATCCAAGAAGAGGAATTCTGGTTTTTAGGACTCCCTTCTTGGGAGAAAGAATAATGGGAGACAGAAGAGTAGGAAAAGGTCAGAGGGAGATCTGGCTTCGGAGGCTTTTCCAATTTCCTTCAGTTCAAAGTACTCACATACCAAGACACTGTACTTTGGAATATCATGTTCTAAGCTCTGATATTATTATTTGAATTTTTTTCCTTTTTTTTTTTTTTGGTGCCAATTATAGTCCCGTTTTCCCTCGAATTCAGATGATCTTTCTCTGGTTTCTACTTGCAGTGTATCCAACTTGCCTCCTATGAGTTGGACATGCCTTGTTATAATAAAAACATTTAAAAATATAGGAAGTCTTGTTACTTATATACATTTACTATCTTGTATATTTTATATGTGGCCCAAGACAACTCCCCTTCACTCAGAGTGACCTAGGTAAGACAGGCATGTGTAAACTGTGAGCATAGGTCAGACATTCTGTAGTAACCTTGGCTGTGACCTTGCTTATGATTTATTGAAGTTGATACTTTCTAAAGTGCTAAGCAGAGAAAAAATAAGCCTGATGTACCACCTAAATTTAATGCAAAGCTAAACCAAACTCGAAGTCCAGCATGAGAATGGTAAGGAAGACAAACAAAAACACAGGGCAGTGGTTTCACAACCCACAGTGATTTCTGGAAACTCAATTGGCTCTTGATAATAAGCAACACATTTAAATGAACAATGCATTTTAATTCCTCATTTTGCATAAAAAGGAAGTTGTTGAATATAAGAATTCATTGTTTGAGGTCTCAAATGCTATTGTATAGAAAAAAGTCAGAACTATGGGCAAATTCTATAGATATTTTGCCTGAGCAGTTGCAAATGAAAAATACAATTACAATATAAATAAAGCCAGGCATCGTCATGCATGCCTGTAATCCCAGCACTTGGGAGGCTGAGGCAGAAGGATCACTGTGAGTTCGAGGCCAGCCTGGGCTACAAAATGAGCTCAAAGTCAGCCTGATATGCATAGTGAGACCCTGCCTCAAAAAGACAAAAAAAAATTTCCTCAGACTAAGTCTCATCAATCTATAGCTTGTTTATATTTCATCATGATCATGCTATAGAATTGTTTTAGCCCATTCCTGCTATGGCATTTTATCAAAATGCAAGAGATGTGGTAACTTATAAAGAATAGAAATTTACTTTTTTATAGCATAGGGGCTGGAAAGTTGACGATAAAGGCAAATGTAGTGTTGGTACGTGTTGCTCTCTGCTTGGAAGATAGCACTTCTTACAGTGCCCACACGGGACAGACAGGACGGGGTCTGGCCCTGCCCTTTCCATCCCTGTGTGAGGCACTAATCCCACCCACAGGATAGGGCTCTCATGAGCTGATGATCTCCACAAGGCCCTACCCCTTTATACTGTGCCTTGGGGATTAACTTTCAAGATGAATTTTGGGGAGACCCAGACTGTGGAAAAAATTATTTTTAAAACAACGCACATTTTTTAAAGAAGCATTCTTAGATTTAAAAACAAAAAAGGAAGTGGGGTACAAGGGAAGGAAAAAGTTGAATTTTAGTTATTAGTATAAACATGACTTTGCTACCATGAAGACCTGATATTAATGGCGCAAATGTTTCCATGTGTATTGCATTTACTTAAAAAAAACTCCTTTCAGGGATAAATTATCAAGATTATTATAGCATTTTCCTCCACTTATTCTGTTTTAAAGTTATCCTTAGCAAGACTTGATTTTAATCTAAGAAAACTAGAGCTTTGATAAAGGCATCAGAATTAAAGGTCAGCAGGTGACACTCATCTTGAGTTCTAATTTTTCAGACAAGAGGAATCATGGAGTTCTAGCAGCGTGAATAGTAGGTGCATTTATTTTTTAATTAAGTTTATTGATACAATTTAGATATACATAATGATCACATTCATGATAGTGAATTTGTATCTGTACATGATATACAGTATTTTGATTCCTCTTTTTCCCCATTCTCCTCCCCTCACTTCAACCTCTCTTCCCCTCCTTATTTGCAAAAGCTTTGCTTCCATTTTATCTTCTTTTCTCATTTTTTTGTCCTTTCTTCCCTTTCCCTCTCCCTCCTGTCTAGTTCCCTTTCCTATTTGAACAATTTCTTCCTATTTCTCAATGTTGATTATACATTTTGGTCCTTATTTACACTTTCAGTCTCTCACACCACAGAGACAAAGGGAGAATTGCAAATTAAAACAACACTCCATCTCACTCCAGAAACATTGGCTATTATCAAGAAATCAATCAATAATGAATTCTGGCAGGGATATGGGGGAAAAAGAACTCTTCACTGTTGGTAAGAGTGTCGACTGGTACAACCACTGTAGAAATGTAGATACCACAAAATACTAGAACTAGAGGTCCCATTTGACCCAACTATTCCCCTCCTTGGTATCTTCCCAAAGGAATTAAAATCATCATACCACAGCAATGTATGCACTTCCATGTTTATAGCAGCAGTTTATAATAGCTGAACCTTGGGAAATGCCCAAATGCCTATCAACTGATGAGTAGACAAACAAGATGTGGTATTTTTATACAGTGGAGTACTACTCAGCATAAAGAAGGAAAAACTTGAGACTGTAGTTAAATGGATGCACCTTGAAGCTACACTCTTAAGTGAAGTATCAGCAGGTTTAGTAACTTTGAATAGTATTTGTGTTCCTATCCTAGCCTTCTTTATCTTGGCACAGCAGATATACCTAGAATTGAATTTAAGGTGACAGCAAATTCAAATCCTTTCCCAGAGTTGAATGCTAACATGAAAGGGTTCACCATAGTCAGTAGCTCCAGACTATGCAGAGGTGAAGATGGAATCTCAGAACTGTGGACATTTATCATTCCTCTAGAATCTATACTGCTTGACCAGGCACACAATGGCCTTATCCTTCTGGTGGCAGCTCTAGCAACCATTGCCTAGGGAGATATGTTTATTCATCCAGCCAGTCATTTAGCAGTCCTTTGTCATTTACTTACTGAGTGCCATAGACAATGTTTGATGCCAGGAATAGTTTAGCGACTAAAATGTGATCTATGTCCCCAGAAAGCATACAATGCAACGAGGCCCCGGTAATAAGATTATGCACAGAGTACTATCTCGTGAGAACACAGCAAAAAACAAAACAAAAACAAAAACAAAAACAAAAGAAAACAGCCTTTAGGGTAGGAGGGGTGCATGAATGGTGGAAGGGTCCTCCTGGAAGGCTTCAGGAAAGAACTGTGTCAGAGTCTCACAGGCTGAGCAGAGATAGACAGAGGATATTTCTCACAGAGGGACCAGCATGGTGCTGGTCAGCTTCAGGTAGCTCTATGTTAGTACTGCATAATTCGGTGCAAATCAAAAAGCAGCGGATTTTATCCTACAGGGCAGGATAAACTACCTCTGTAAAGGCCAAGGTTATAATTATTGTAGGAAACAATTGGATTTCAAGTCAACCCTGCCTTTGTAGTGCAAAGTGGCCAATTAAAAAATGAAGGAGTGTGATTCAATATAACTATTTATGGAAGGGCCCGGCAGTCTAGCTCAATGGCAGAGTGCTTATCTAGCAAGTGGGAGAGCCCAGTGTTTGATTTCTAGCATGGGTGTGGAAATTGGAATTTCACATAATTTCCGTAAGTCACGAAATAGAATTCTTTTGATTTTTCTCCCAACCACCTAAAATTATAAAAGCCATCTATAACTCACCATCCATACCAAAAGAGCATTCAGCTAATGTGGCCCATTGACAATCATGGTTGTCTGTCTCTGCCATAGGACAGCTGGGAGGCCCATTAAAGACTTCATACAAGGAACTGGCATGATCAAGCTGTGTGACAGGAAATTCATCTGAAAGCAGTGAGAAACAGTTCAGTTTTGAGAGGGCTGGACAGGAAATCAGGATATGAAAAATCATAAATCTTCTCATATTATTACAGACAGCTAAGTTAGGTAGAAATATTATAGGTGTCGGACACGGCTGGGCCCTTGAAGAAGTCAGTGCAGAAGATGAGAATGCATCATCAAGACTGTGGCTGGAGGTGCATCTGAAGGTTAAAATCACAATGGCGAGTTTTACATACTTCCCTTAGGGATGAACAGAGGCTTGGAATTAATGGTATCACTATTTGAGATTTCCCATTATCTCATTTAGGATGGGCTATCTTCTCCCAGCTACTAAGACTAAAAGACTAACACTAAGACGAAGGCTAAGACTAAGGCGAAAGGCAAGACTAAGACGACATTATTAACCAAGGTTAATGATGTCGCTCATGCCCCCTTTCTACCATTAGATCAATTTTACCTAAGCAATTATACTTGCATTCTTATGGGTTGATCATAATTTTGATCCACGTTGTACCTGCTTCATGATTTTGTTCTATAACACTTCCTTTGGGAGGTGGGCTTGTTGGCAACCAATTTGGGACCCCTCCTGTCTCAGGAGCTATTCCTGTTCCCCATTCCCCCACTCTTGTTCCCCATGCCTTTCCTCCAATCATTTTCCTATTTTAACCTCCGTTGTTCCTTAGAATTTATTCTTTGACTTCAGGGGACACAAACTCAGCTTATTTGACATTTAGTACTTCCTCTATATAATACGAGATCAAGTCCCTTAGAAATTGAGGATAGAATAGTGGCTACCTGAGGACAGGGAGCGGCGGGGAGGTAGCGGTTAGACAGCAGGCGCTATGTTATTACTGTCTAGACGAGTAAGTTCCAGTTTCTGTGACACCAAAGGGTGACACAGCTTCACAATAATATATATTATATATTTCAAAACAACTAGAAGAAAGGATTTTGAATGTTTCTTACCACAAAAAATGATAAATGTTTAAGATGTTGGACATGCTTATAATCCAGATTTGATCAATGTATATTGTGTGTAGGTACTTTAAAATATCACATTGTACCCCATAAAAATGTACAATTATTGTATCAATTAAAAATAAAGTGTAAAAAATGTTGCTCCACATAAAAAGGCAGTCATGTTTTGTGTCCAAGAACACTGTAATAAATTGAGCAATACCAGAAGGTCCCAAAGTGTCCCTTCTTTCCTTGTCACAATCCACATGCCCTGCCACTGTTTTTCCTTCTCTTCTTACCCCTCCTACCTCCAACACACACCGTCACCTCCACAGGGAGCTATGCTGAGTGACACTCTGCTTCCCAGGCTCTGGGAAGATGGTGATAGCTGAGTACAATCTTCAGAGAATTTTTTTCTGGTTGACAGGAAGAATGACCTGTTTTCAGAAATTTGCATTTGGCAGATAAAGTAATGTGGTTTCAGAACAGGAAAATGATTAGATTCCTTTCATGCAGCAGAATCTAAGACTTTATCCTTTCCTAAGTAACCTTGGGCCTTGCTTTCAAATTTTTTAAAATTAAATATGCCACAAAAATGTTTGGTACAAAAAATTATTTTTCAAAAGCTAAAGAATGAAGACAGGAATTTCTTTGATAGGTTCTCAAAATTCACAGACAATGAAAACTGAAAGAGAGCCTAGGGACTAGGCCATAAAATATAAAAAGGGTTTTAAAAGCCAAAATGAAACCAAGTTCTTTTCCCTCCAAAGTAGGGCTGCGTTCTTTCTTTAGAGAACTGGTTACAGAACTTTTGTAATCCAACATCTGCTAGATTTAACACAGCAATTTTAGCCTACCTTGGGTAAAATACCATTTTCTAACACTAATGTTGTATTACTGTCCAGTCCATTTTCTGTTCTTCAGGAGCTGGAAGTGTGGAGACCTGAGCCAGTGCCATTCCAGACATAGCCCATGTTAACATCTCTCCTCCCTTCCTGCTTTACAGACAGCGGTGATGTCATAGGTGGTGGAAGGGACAGGTTCATGTGGGACTATATCATTATCTCCATTCTGAAATTCTCCCCAAATAGAGAAACATAAAATGAAGAGACTACAGCAATGGAAGGTGTATAATAATGTGTGCTTCTAAAAGAGTAAAACAGAAAATGCCAGCATTCATTACAATAGTAACTTGCTCTACCTAAAGCAGCTCTGTAATCTGGAAATTGCTAGACTGTTATACTTACGTTGAAAGTTCAAGCTCAAGAATGGGAAAGTCTTTCAACAGGGGGATGACAAGCAGAAATTCCCAAGAGTTTAGTTATGGATTTTCCAAAAAAACCAGAAATAATTGGAACAGTGTCACAAAAAACAGGCAATTCTGCCACGTACTTTTCTGATCTATGTTCATTTCATTATACTTGTCACTCCAAATGAACTTTTAAAATATAGCAACATAAATATTTGTACTGCAAACCTAGCTGTTGTTTACATAGTGTTATATAATTAACAAATATCTATCTTATTCAAATAATCAAAGCAAAAACTTAAGTACAGATTTGTTATTATTTACCTGAACAACTACTCCCTTTCACTTCATTCACCCAAGCACTCATCAGAAATGTATAAAGTGTTTAGATATTTAGTCTTCTATTAGATAGAAAGGCTGGTCACGATAGTGACAATGATAATGGTAATGAAGATGACAACAATGGTATCCACTCATTATTCAATCACCATGTACGAAACCCTATAGCAAATGATTTAGCTCTATTTCTTCATTTTTGAGCCAGAGATATAGCTCAGAGGCACAAGCACCTGCCTGGCAAGTGCAAGGACCTGAGTTTGACTCCTGGTACCCAAAGAAACGCTATTTCTTCTTTTTAACTTTTGAGGTTACTATTGCTATTCTCATTTTATATATGAAGAAACTGAAACACAGGAAATATCTCATACTACTAGAAATTTGTAGTAGAAAGTAGTAGAACAGATCAAATAAAATTGATCCATTCTGTTTCACAGCCTAGTCTGTTTACACTTCATGATAGCAAGATGTAAATGATATGGCCCCCATGTTTGAGAAACTACACAGATAAGTTTACAACAAAAGAACTTTTGTAATCCAACATTTGCTGTATTTAACTTGGCAATTTTAGCCCATCTTGGATACAATGTTGTTTTCAAACACTAGTGTTGCTTTACTATACAGTCCATTTTCTGTTCTTCAGGAGCTGGATGTATGGAGACCTGAACCAGTGCTGTTCCAGACATAACCCATGTTAACACCTCTCCTCCCTTCCTGTTTCACAGATAGAAGTGATGTCATGGGTGATAAAGAGATGATTTTATATAAACTTCTAAGGTCCACATGGGGTCATCAAGCTGAAAGGGATCATAGAAATTATGCAAAGTTTTCTCTTCTTTTACAGAAAGAAAAGTAAGACCTACCTAGAACAAAATACCCAATGTCACCTAATAGCATGCAGAAGTGATGGAGACCACTATGAAGCAGCTCTGAGCAGGACTTAAATTAGCTATTTGGCTTTCCATGTTTACTTGTGAGTCACTGGGCCATACTGAGGCCTGTAATGGTGGGTGAAGCCATGAGACCTCAAAGGACAAGACAAGGCCACAGCTGAGGATGTTTAGCTCCAACCCCAGTTAGCTAAAAGGAAACTGTAGCTGTAGGCATCTCACTCCTGCAGTGAAGGTCTTCCTGTAGATAACATAGTTCTTCTAAATTTACGTAAAGTATTACTTGGAGAAGTCCTTAAAGGGTTTCCCCAGTCCTTCCCAGATTCCTGCATTTTCTTCAGTATCTCCCTCCTTTGTTTTCAATACAGGCCGCCCAGGGAATGTTGTCTTAACCCAGAGAATCTCGAATTCTGTGAGAGGGTTGGACCCTCCTGGAGCCCTAAAATCATTTCAGTTGTCCCATTTATTTAGGCCTTTGCTGTCCACTCATTTGGGAGATTGTGGACCTGATCAGCCCACAAAAAGTAAGGGTTATTAACACAATATAGAAGCACTTTATTCTTTGTACTACTACCCAACTTGAAGTTTTCATCATCTGGTACCTGAACCATTAACATAGATTATGCTTTGTCTCTCCCCCTCAAGTTCCTTAAAGCTCTTTTACTAAAATAGTTATATTCACAAACTCAGAGCTGTTCATACTGAACTATTTGATCACTTTAAAATGGCTTTCTTTTCCTTCTTTCTGATGACTGAGCTCTGCCTTATCAAGCAGCAATCTATCCCCTCTGATTCTTACCACTATTCCAAATGGCTAACAATCCATTTCTCTAGTCCTTTGGTTCGTGCTCCCTTCCTGCGCATTTCAGCATGCTCTTCTCTTTGTCTGCAATGCTCTTCCTTTTCCTGACCTATGCTGTGGACCTGTTTGTTCTTCAAGAAACAGCTCAAATGACTCACTGACGCCTTTAATCCTCCAAACACTTCATCACTCCCTCTTCTGCATTTCTGTAACACTTCATTTTTCTTAATATTAGAGACAGTGGCCTGCTCGTTTCCAACACCTTCTGAGCACCAGGATGATTCACAGTAAATCTTTAACACGAACTTGTTGAATGAATGAATAGACTAAGTTTATTGTGGTTTCTTGATCTCCAAATCAATTTTTTGGCACAAAAGGTTTCATTTAGTCTTTTCGTTTTTTCAAACACTGGGGTTGCTTTAATGTTCAGTCTATTTTCTGTTCTTCAGGTACTTGATGTGTAGAAACCTGAGCCAGTGCTGTTCCAGACATAGCCTGTGTTAACATTTCTCCTCCCTTCCTGTTTTACAGACAGAGGTGATGTCATGGGAGATGGAAGAAGTGATTTTATGTGGCCTTCTAAGGTCCATGTGGGATCATCAAGTATTTGTTGTATTTCTATTTTGTGCCAAAATTTACAGTGATGAAAAAGGTAGATAAAGTTTCTGTCTTTGTGGATGTAAATGCAGATAAATATGTAAAAAATGTAGATAATATAAACAGACAAAATAATACATAGCAGATACAAGGGAATAACCCAGGAGTGCCACCTCAGAAAGAGATGTTGAAAAAACCTCCACACACTTGACACCTTAACTAAGAATTCAAGGACCAAATGCCCAGCTTATTAGGGAGCTGGGAAAGAGCATTCTGGGCAGAGTGAACAGGGTGGTAGACAATAAAGGGTGCATTATGGTTGAGGAACAGAAAGAAACTGATATGACTATGGTCGTAGTAGCTGAGAGGGGAATTTTGGTGAAAAAGGGTTGGAGGGGTAGGAAAAATACTATCCATGATTGGTTTTTCATGCATTGTAGGCTATCTTAGAGAATTTGAATTTTCTTCTAAAAGAAGTGGAAAGGTATGGAAGGGTTCCTAGCTATAAATAAGCTGACCCAAGCTAATTAGGGAAATGGATTTAAAAGGGTAAGGTCAGGAAGACCAGTTAGGAAGTCCCTAGAGAAGTCCAGACAGACAGTGAAAATGGAGTAAACAGAGCTGGAAGAAACACAGATGGATTTCAATTATACTGGGAGAGACATTTTCTGGGTCTGAAAAATATACTGGTTGTGAACAGTAAAAGAAAAGAGTTACATTTGGATTTTAGATTTTACGGCCTGATTCACTGGATGGATGGCATATTTTTTAGTGAGATGAGAAAGACTAAGGTGAGAAATAAATTGAGGAGGGAAAAATCAAAAGTCTTATGTGGGACTTACTGAACTGATATGAACTGAGGACATTTTAAGTTTTGTGGAAAACTGCTTTTAAAGTAAAAAACAATGAGTGAACAATAGTAAAAGCTAACAGTTATTGGACTTGCTTACTGTGTTTCAGAGGTAGTTTACAGATTATTTAATTCTTATAATCACCCTGCGAAGAATTCATTGTTGTAATTTTCATTTTATAGATGAGAAAATAAAGTACAGAATGGTTAACTTATCACCCCAGGAGCTCACATTTGTACCTGGCAACAGACACAGGATCAAAACCAGGCTGTGAACTCCACAATCTGGCCTCTCAAACTTTCTACCATGAAAATGAATGGCTTGTTGCCAGGAAAGAAATGAAATCCTCCTCATTTCCAAATAAAACCCAAAGGAAGCAAACACAGATTTCCATACATGAAGTGATAGGATTTATTAAATGTTAACCTTAATACATAACAATTCTGTTGCTGAAATAAGACCATTTTTTCTTGTTATAAATGTCATTATAGAGCCACACAATGTTCTTGGCACCAAGAACAAACATTCTAATAAAATCTGCTTCTGCCTAAAGATATACTGCTGGGCAGTGACTTCTCCCAGGAGAATTAACTCAGCTTTCTTGCCTGGAGACAGTTACCTGTAGACACTCACTCCACACTGATCATCCAGAGATAGTCTTCTAGCTGTCTAGGGTGAATGGGGCCCTCCTGGGAACCCCAGCTTCCTGCCTTCGTAGAGATTGCAAGTAGCAAGGGAGACAGCTGTACATAACCAGCAAGAGAATAAACAGTGATACACACCAAGTTTTAGTATGAACTGCAGGGACTCCAAGCCCTTTGTGGAGGAAGTTACATTTCAACAGAGACCTGACAAGCAAGGGAAGATTTAACCTGGAAGCAGCCCAACGTGTTACCACCAGAGAAGAGACTTACAGAGCACTTTGGAAACAGTGCAGGAGAATTTGTGCCTTTTGACACAGACAGCAGGATTCCAAAACTTCTAAAGGAGCAAATATTATAATTGGCCTTGTGCATTCAGTACTCCACCCCCAGCTCCTGTTCTTTGCCCTCTGATAGCTCTCACAATCTAAGCTAATTAACAATTTCTTAAATTGCTGCCACTTTAATTATGGTGACAGACAAAGTTTATCCACATCTGGCTACAAATAGTCTATGCATTCACTCTACTTTTCTTAGGTATCTCTCAAACATCTTAGATCCAAGTACTCTAGAAGAGATACCCACCTCCCCGCAACAAAGCCTGCTCCTTGGCGTGTCTTCTCCATTCATAGCCTGAGATCACCACCCATGACAAGTCTCCCGGAAGCCTAGCCCCTGTGTTTCTCCCTTAGCTCAGGTGTATTCAACACATCAATCACCAAATTATGAACTCCACCTTCCCAGCCTGTCTCATTACCCACAGGCTCCACGTGTCACCACTGCCACAGCACTTGAGACCACCTCTGCACAGAGGCCACAGTAACATCGCAAACATCCACACCATGCTAGATGCTTGCTTTAAAGCCATCAGTGGCCCCCAGTTCCCCGGCTGGAGTCCAAATGCCTGTGAAGCTTCTAGTTATTTCATCTTTTCTTGCCGCTCTTGCCTTACCTCTTCCAAATATTCCCTCTTCCTCCTCCTGTCCCTCCTACTTCATCCATATCAAACTACTTATAATTCCATAATCCTCACGTGGACTCAGACCCTCACACTTCAGCTCACACAGCTCTCCCAGCTTGAAATACTTTTCAACACCGTCGCCACACCTTTTCCCATCTTCCAAGCCTCAACCCGCAGGTCAGCTTCTCTCTGAAGCTTTTTTTGATCACTCATCCTCTGCCCCAAATAGAACTGACCTTTCCTTGTTTATATCCCCATTGCTTCCCGTGCGGACTATTTCCATAGCAACCTCACTGCAGTCGTCAGTCTAGCATGATGCCTGCTATCTGTTTTATTTTTATTTTTTTCAGGTGTTGGAGCTAGAGCCCAGGCCTCACCCACCATGGAGCCACACCCCCAGCTCACGTCTATCAGGTTCAACAGACCAATGCTTACTACCTTCCATGAGTAGGTGCTATGTATAAGTGCTGCAGAGGTGGGATGGGGGATCCTTATTCTCAATGATTGCAGCACATGGCCACAAAGTAAAACCTTTCAGCACTAAAGTGTAAAGCCATCCCATATCCATACTGTGTCACAGATACCACAGGCAGTAGTGGATTGTTTCCTGCAGTGAATGTAATTTAGCTAGTTTAATGTAGTTATGGGATGTGATCTATAGAGGCCTCTTCTAAAGTCCTAGGTTTGTTTTATATTTTTAATATAAAAATATTTTCACCTCAGAACTTTTTCCTTAAAGATAGTTCTAAAACTGTATGCATTCCACATCCTACAAAACCTGCACCCACTTCTGGTTCCAGGACTTAGATCATGATCTGTGATCAAAGCTTAAAGACAAGTCAATAGAAGCCGGGGGTGGGTTGTTGGGTGGGGCACAGGCTTGCCCAGGGCTGGCTGGACTGAGTGGTGGGGGCGGGGGAGGGAGAAGAGTAGTCATTGCCCCTCCCCTCCACAGTCCCCGGAGCAAAACACTAAAGTCCTATGCTCTCCTGCTTTCCCACCACCCAGCAATCCCTGCAGAGGATGATTTAGAAAACCAAGAAGGAAGAGAAAGATGACAAGTACTCCGGGAGTAGCAGAATACCGAAGTTCTGAGCTGCTAAGAGAAAAATTTTTTGCCACTAGCTTCACAACAGCACCTTAACACACCCTTTAACAAACACTCTAGAAATTTCAGGTTCAAGCATGTTTGCAGCAGCTGGAAAGTAGGGAAGGAGGACACTGGAAGTGAGAAAAAGGGAAGGAAAGATACTTAACAAAGGAGGACTGTGAAGAGAGTTCCCAGCTCTCCCCTAGTCACCTGGCATCCCCGAGCTTTGACAAGGAATCAGAGGCTCAGATCCCGCTACCCTCATTCCTGCTCTACCTCTACCGTGTCCTCCTCTGGCAGCAAGGGAAGCGTGTGGCCGCAGCTTCAGTGCTCAGTTCTGGTTAGGTTAGGACTCCGATCTTTCAAGGCCCCAAACACAGAAAACTTTATGGAGCTACCATTCCCCTTACTCTGTAATTCAAATAACACTTTTATATTTGAAATGTTTTTCAATGACATATGATTTACATGTATGCTGAAACTGTGAGAACTTTTTCCAGATTTTGTGATTTTTACATTTTGGACAAGCCCATTGAAACTAATATCCCCCCCTCTCTCTTTCTCTCTGTCTTTCTCAATCTCTCTCTCTTTCTCTGTCTCTCTTTCCCCTCAGCTTCTCCAGTCTACCACTGTAGCCTTTATAATGATATGACCGCGGGGAGTCTTCCCGCCATCTGCTCATCTCCATATAAAACTGGTGTATCGTATTCCTTTAACCCTTCTGGGTCTATCTGTGATCATTCCCTCTCCTCTTCCCAAACAAAGCATTTAAAATACCTCTCTTCTGGCTTGTGCATTCATGGATTTAGTTCAGAGAATTCCTGTCCAGATTAAAGAGGATGTCCCACGAATGCAGTGATCCACCTGATTTTACTCATTCTATAAACATTTACTGAACACCTATCTCCCCGCAGCCACTGCATGTCCAGTGATGAACAAAGTGGACACTCCCTGCCTTGCCTGGCGGAACACTTCATGGGCCTTGTGGTCTGAACTCAGTGGTGGAGTCAGGGATAAGCCCAGGTGTGTCTGGTTCCAGAACCTACCCTGTTATTCACGATCTAGTACAGTGATGAAGAACCTGACTCTGCAATGAGGTGGCCTGGGTTCAAATTCCAGCCTGCCACTTCCTTCCTTTGTGTTGTTGAGCATTGTAATTTCTTAACCTCTTCGTACTGTTAACTCCTCATGGGTTTTCTTTTGGTGGGGGCGCTGTCCTTTTGAGACAGGGCTTCACTATGCAGCTCAGGCTGGCCTTGAAGTCATTTTGTAGCCCAGACTGGCCTCAAACTCATAGTGATCCTCTTGCCTCAGCCTCTCAAGTGCTGGGATAACAAGTGTGCACCACCATGCCTGGCCTTTCCTCATCTTTAACACTGGGCTACCAACAGCAAGTCTGTGTGATCCAGGTTTGTCCCCCCGTGTGTCTGGCTATTGCCCACCTCGTATTCTTAGGAGAAGAGACATTGAACTCAGGCCAGATGTGTGTGTTCATGTCACATGTCAAGTTTTTGGCCAGAGAGGAAAAATGAGTCATTCTCCAGCTAGTGACTGAAGCAGTGGGACTTATGTCACACCAAGACATCAGAGGAAACAGCCTTTTCAGTTTTGACGCAAGGACCATTCATCTTCACCATCCTCTCTCCTCTGGTTGAACAATATTGTTGTGGGCTTAAGTCAGGAGATCATGAGTAAACATAACCTGGGTTATTTCCTGTCCCTTTGCCCTTCTGTTTAAACTCCCTGACATTTATCCCCCTCCAAAAACATAGTGAATCTACCTGACCAAAAGAAATACTAACACTGAGAAATATGGAATTCATACAAGATTTCACAGAAAGTGAGGAAGAGAAAGTTAACACCACATTCTCCACAGCTGACCCCTTGAGAAATTCTTCTTAGACACTTCTGATTCTCTTTCCAGATGCCCCCTTCCTACAAGGTTATCAGAGCAGGCTCGTCCTTTCCCTCCCAGCCGTCCCCAACTTCATTGTTCCTCTTCTTTCATTACCCAGATCCACTCCTTTAGAAGGTAGTGGGGGTTATAAATGCCAACAAAAATTTCTACTTCCCAAATAATAGATGCCACCTGTGTTCCGGAACTTCACCAGCCCATCACCACAAAAGCTTTGTCATTAAGCAACATTTGTTTACCATCTACCTCTTCCCCAAGGATCAGTTCTTTGCTAAGAGACCCCACGGAATCTCATGCAAACAGCCTCTAGGGCACTGCCCCATATCTTCCCGTCTCTGCTTGAACACTCCTGTAGACCTACCCTGGCTACATTGAGATAAAGATGCCGGGTAACCGGTTATGCTTTCTTCTCATTCCTCCAAAGAAGTCATACAATTTATAGCACAAAGTGATGCTAAGTATATTTAATTTTCATAGGTTTCAAGCCTTCCCTGATCCTTCTTTCCCACATCCCACCCCCAGAAAAAATTTGTGCTTTCTACACAATGTCATTAGCCCCCTTATTGTCTCTATGAAGCACTGATGACATTATAATCTACTATTCACTCTCTCATGTCTCCAGGGATACTGGAGTTTGAGAAAGCCATTGTACTTTAGCACTCAGTGTAGCTCATGACTCATTTAGGAGCTCAGTACGTATTCCTTGAATTAAGGAATAAAAAAACAGCATAGGCTCTATGAAGGTCTATCATGATTGTAAGGTAAATGTGCTATGGCCTTAGTGGCCAGTCTCAGATATCAGAAATGTAGAATGCCAAGTTTGTCATAATCAGGATCTACTACACTTTTTGTTAATTTTTCCCAGGTCATGATTAACCTCAGAATTCTTTCTTTCCAAGTGACTCTGCTAGGACCTCATAAAAGATGCCACTGGGAATTACTTTCTTTCTTTTTCTTTTTTTTTTCACTCTTTCTAATTATAAAGCAGAGCAAAACACAAGATCTGGAAGCAACTAGACATGGATGTGAAATTGAATTTTATCACTAGAAGCTTTACGATTTTGAAGAATGATGGTCTTCTAATTTTATTTTTCTTACCTACAAAATCAGGGTACCTATATTCATAGCATAGGATTGTAAAGAATTAGTTGGTACATGTGGGGCCTCCTGTTATCTAGCAGGGCTTTGGTAATTATGGAATCATATTAAACCTCTTTTCCTTTGCATCCTTTTCTTACAACTCTACTCTGGAAGTACCATGGCTTCACTATGTTTCCCACTTGACTTTTCTGTACCCTTCACAGTTCAAGATTTTCTCTTGTAGAACTGCTTTTAAGACTGTCATGAGTTCTTCAGTTTCACTGTGGTGCATTTAGGTAAATATTCGCTTTATTCATACTGTTTAGGCTTCTTTAGGTGCATTAATTTCACAGATAGACATCTGTGGTCAGCTTCTTCTATCAAGCTGACCAGTATCATTTTAGAAACTGTTGTTGCCCAGTTCTCTTTTCTGAGACTCTGTATTTGTGTTAGACGCTTCCTAGTAGTTTCCCCACTTCTCCTAACCTCTTCTTTGCACTCCTTTTCTCTTTTACCCACTGATTTCATTTTGGAGAACCTCTTCAGACTTTTGTGAGCTCAGTCTAATTCACTACAGAGCCCATATGCTGAATTCGTAATTTTAATCCTATTTCAATTTGGTATCCTAATTTGATTTTGACTTAAATGTGTTTGTTCTCCACTTACAATTTTAAGTTTTTATTTCTTAAAATATATAACTTATACTTTCAGTGACTGTGTATTAGTTCCAAAGTTTCAACTGATTTATTTATTGACCATCAATCAGTCTTGGGATTTTCTTTCCTTGTGTATATATGTGTAGTTTTGTTTTGGTTGTTTTGTTTGTAGCTACTCATCTTCCCTGGCCTTTACAGGTCTTTATGACCTGGGGATAAAATGGGCTCCTGCTGGGCATGGTGGTGCACACCTGTAAACTCAGCACACAGGAGGCTGAGGCAGGAGGACTGTCATGAAGTCAAGGCCAGCCTGGGGTATATAAGGAGACTCTGTCTCAAAAAATAAACAATAACAATACAAAAAAGGGGGGGTTTCCTACAGAAGGGATTTCCATTGTTTCTGTCAAAAGTGCCTTTGTATGGCCAGTCTAGGATCACTCGAAACTACCTGTTAGCTTAAAATTTTTCAGCCACGAGAGAATGAGTATTCTTTCCTCGAACCCATGTAAGGGATAGCCCCACATTCTCAGGGGAATTTTTTTTTTTTTTGAGACCCTGTTCATTGGCAAAGTTTAACACAATTAGTTTTCCCTGGAATACCTAGAAAGGGACAATGTGTATGGTTTGCTTCTGGCTCACCTTTCCATTAAGAATAGAGTTTTTTGGTGATCTGACTTTATAGAGGGCATGTCTACTATTTAGCATCTCATACTAGGCAAGCCTTGGGTTTGTTTTGCACTCCCACAAAAGATACACAAATAAATGTCCACGTTCCATGTAGGTCAGAAAATAGTCTCAAAAATGTATTTTAGTATTCTGTTTACCTCTTTGAATTCCCACTTTCACTTGACTCATTGCATGAACATTCCAGCTTCTGAATACAATGGTTTTTTAATTAGCATTTTGATTTTAGCATTGAAAAGGCTCAGTCTGGGAACCCAATATACCACCTTACCTTTCACTGTTCCTTCAGTCTGATATTGGGTCAAGTCACTTGATCAGTTCAACTGATGATCAACCTAACCTTATGTCATGGTGTTTCAATCATTAGGCTAAGATTTATATTTCAGTGAGTCAGTTGTTTTATCTTATTCACTCTTTTTGCCTTAGGCAACAAAATATTGCTCTAGAAGAAAGAGAAATTAGGAGGACAGAGTTAAAGTATCCTAATTTGAGACCTTTTCAAAGAGTCCAAGCAGGGGTTGGGACTGTTTTCTTTGCCTTGCCCTGCTGAGGAGTCTGCTGAGTTGGACTTCACATGAAGAAAGATGATTGTTTACAAATGTTTGAACATTTTCTTTCTGACCCCATGGTTGGGTGTGCCTTTGGAATAACAAAAGATAAATAAACAAAGTACATTTAATTTTTATCTTTCTTTTGAAGGAAACATTGCAAATAAGCAACAAACCATGGAAGTAGGAATATATATCTGGATTTCATTTTATACAGTTGTTTCCATAACACACCCCCCAGAAACTCTCAAATAGAGTGTGAAACTATTAAGACTGGAAGGAAAGGCAGTCTCCTCATTCAGCCCTCTCCTGCTGCTAATGAGGATACCAAATCCCGAAGAGGTTATATGACCCATTTGCCATCACGCCATGAAACCATTTCCAGGTATGGATCTCTTGATTCCTAGGAAACAATTTCTTTCAACTATGTCACGCTGTTGGGTAACATGCAAATTCCATTTTATAAAAAAGAGATGAACATGTTTAACAAATTTGGTAGAGTTAGTAAACTCAGTTTATTCTGAGTACCTAATGACATACATATATGAACCATAAGCACAAAGAATCTACTAGGACTTACAAACAAAACAAAAATTAGAAGTTAAAAAACTCTTCATTAAGGTCAGGGATATAGCTCAGTGGCACAGTGCCTGCCTGGCAAGCACAAGGTCCTGAGTTTGATTCTTCATACCCAAAAACCCTCCCAAAGCTCTTCATTATATGATGTGAGATTAATCTTGTAACTTTCTAGTATCATATTTGTCTTTACTAGCTTAGCATTCAGAAAACTAGCATCCATCAAAGTTATCCAAGGTTGTCACTGTTCTTTAAGATGAAGTTATTAGTTAGATATTTTGGATTTTGAAATAAGTTTAGAAACTTATTTAGAGATTTAGAAGTACATATATTCATGAGGAATGTGTCTTCTGCCACTGTCTCTCATTAAAAGGCCCAAGGAGATAGAGAGGCATAGGGGACCCTGACTGTCAGAGAGAAACTCTCAGGGATAAAACTCAGAAGCTGGTGGAGTTTAGCAAAGCCAGAACTGGAAGCAGAAGAGTGACGTATCCTCATCATCACCCATGATAAGGCAAAGCAAATCATCAGGAAGATCTCTTGACTACTGGACTCAAATCACAGAGGTGACTGTGTCAGAACACCTTGAGGAATCAGATTTGATGAGTCCACTCACAGCATATACATAATTGCATATTTAGAGTCACATATTTTTACTTTCATCTGATATTACACAAGTGCAAATTTTTCTCTAAGGGACCAATAATAACTGACACTTGAAATTACTTTTGGACACATTTGAGCTTTAATCTCCTATTTCAAAAACATAACCCAAGATCTTAATGTACACTAGGCTCTTCATCGTCAGTGCATTCCAGACTCTACGGGTTCACAGAATTTTTAGTCACCTAAGACTAATCAGACCCAGCAGGAATTTTGTTGTTGTCTTCTGTTTTGACTATCAACATAGAAAATTCAATATCTAGTACAGTTTTTGCTTCACATCTGCAAAAGATCAAAGTTAGTATGAAAAGTATCTCTTGCATGGATGAGTTGTGAAACCAGAAGAACTGTATGTGCCAGTTGAGCTTAGTTTTTGGATGATGTCCCATAAGCAAAAGTTGAAGGTAGGGTAAGCATATTGAATGTTAATAATAAAAAGTCCCTGGTGAACAAAATGTAAAGTGGGATTACTTTGTAGGACTCAAAAGGCAAGAAATGGCAATAGTATTGGTAAAAATTATAAGGAATATCAACCACCATATTAAATAACTAGTTGTGAGGAATTATCTTGTTGACAATTTTTGTTCCAAAATGAGCACAATAGTACAGACCTGAGCAAAAAAAAAAAAATGGACACATTTTTAATAATATTACAATCAAAAAATTTTAAAAATTTCTCCCATTAAACTTCATAACGTCAAAACCTGTTTACTTATTTTTAGGGCATTTTTTCTCACTGGAAATTGGACAGGCATGAAGAAGAGTCAGTGGAAGAAACAAATCTGAGAAGAGAGTTTATGGAAATGGAGAAAAGATGAGAACAGAGGAACACTGAAATCAGAGAGGGTAAAGAACAAGACAGAAACAGACAACCCATTGATTCATTCTTTCTTTGCTTTTCCTTCAACACCTAGTTACAAAGCCTCTATTAAATGCCAGTTAATTCTTCTGGGCACTGAAGACCCAGCGGGGAACAAAGTAGGTACTTTCCTTTGTAGGATTTATAGTCTTGTGTAGGGGCTGGTCAACTTTTTTTATAAAAGACCAAATAGTAAATACTCCAGGCTTTGTGGGTCAGCCAGTCTATCACAAAAGCTCAACTCTGCCATTGTAATGCAAAAATTTGCACAGAAAGAGGAACAAATGGTCATGACTTCGTTCCAATAAAACTTTATTTAAAGTAGATGGTGAGCCAGTGTTACCAAGAGCCATAGTTTGCCAACTCTTCCCTGACTGGAAGGGGATAAGTAAATATAGATCCTTACAGGAGATAAGTAAACATATCCTTACAGGCTTGAAGGAAGGTGAAACAGGCTGAGGAGATGGGAGGTAACCTTGAGGGGGTTGCTGCTATTTTAGATTGTTACAGACGGCCATTCTAAAGAGAGGACAATGAACAAAAGCAAGCTGAATGAAGTGAGGTGTGAGGTCAGTCCAGAAAGAAGGAATGAATGGCAAGTGGAAAGGCCAGAGAGGGGAACGTGTGTCAGAGTAAACGGAAGAGCAAGACCTTGCTGACTGCGGCAGAGGGAAGGGGAGAGACATGATCAAGAGAGACGGGAGGCCAGAGGCCTTGAGAGAGCCATGCTAAGGGCTCTACACTTACTTCAAAATGGGCTGGACAGAAGGGAAGAGTTTCAAGCAATTAAAATAATCAGTCCACTGTGTGGAGAGTGGGTTCTGAGGGGCTAAGCATGGAGCCAACAACTGGTGAGGAGACTATGGCAGTCAGTGGTCCAGGAGAGAGGTGACGATCACTGTAGAAGGTGGCTATGAGGGGGTGATAGCGGACTAAGGTAGAATGCTGAGACTCGGGTGCTGTTTTGAAGGCAGGATTTCCACTCATTGTTTCAGTGCGTGATGAAAAGGACAAAAAAAGTCAAGAATGACTTTCAGGATTTTGGCTTAAATAACTGTGTCTATGACTAAAGCCAGTTTCCATTTGGAGTAACAGAAAGAAACTGGAGAAATTTTATATTTTAACATAAAAGAGGAGCATCAAATTGGGCAATAGCTGCAGGGGCATATGAGGTGAAGGGAGGTGGTTTATTATGTTTTCTTTTTCTTTGTGAGGTTTTTTTTTTGTTTTCATTTTTGTTTGATGCAAGACATAGGACATCATGTTTCTATTATAATGGGGAAAAACCAGTACAAAAAGAAAACAACCTTAATGGAGAACAGAGACAGGATAACTGAGTAGGGAATTTTGAGTAGGGAAGAGAGGATGAAGTCTAATGCACAAGTAGAAGACTTGACTCTAAATAATATCAGATATTTCAACTCTTGTAATAGGAAAGAAAGCAAAATATAAAGTTACACAGGCAAGGCCAGGGATGTAGCTCAGCAGCACAGCGCCTGCCTGGCAAGCACAAGGTGCTGAGTTTGATTCCCAGTACAAAACAATTACACAGGCAAGTAAGTCATCACGTATGATTAGAGAATGTGGATGCTGTTCTGGAATACCAACTGATAGTGATGCTCTTGCCCCTTTAACTCTGTTCTCTATTCTTTGAAGACAATAAACTCAGTAAGCATAATGGACAGATAATAGCACCTTAGAAACAAATCACATGCCATTTTCAAAGAATGCAAGAACGTAGTTGAGGAGGAGATGGAAGTACATCCCAAGAATGGCTAGTAGATGGTCCAACAGCTTTGAGGACTGTCACGCTGCACAGAAATGCAGTTCACACGATGGGTTGAGCATGTATTCATGTGCAATAACTGGAAGGAAGTGGTCACATGAATGTAGAAAATGTTATGAAAAGTTGAAATTTTATTTGACCAGCAACATTAGCACTCCAAAGGGCCTGTAGGGCTCTGTGCAGGGCAAGTGCAAGGTAATACTTATGGGAGGTGAGGCTGTGTGTGACCATCTGCTGTATTAAACACACAAACAGCCACTCAGAGTGGCTCCCATCGATAATGCAGCTGAGGCTGAAGCAGGAGGACTGCAAATTCAAATCCAGCCTGGACAATTTAGTGACTTAGTAAGACCCTGTCTCAAAATAAAAACTAAAAAAGGGTTGAGGGTGTAGTTCAGTGCAAAAGCACTGGGTTAAATCCCAAATACCACAAACACAAAAAACAAACAAGCAAAAAAAATCACACCAACAGCAAAGTGGCCCGTTCTTTCAGTCTCGTGGGGGTTACCTCTGGCCTATCTCATGAAACACATCAAAGCATAAGTCAGCAAGGCCAACTGTATGTCTTCAAAGCTCCTATGGAAAACTGTGATGGAACAGCTGCTATGCTAGAAATAACATATTGGATAGAGTTGGGAACTAACAAACACAAAAACAAACTTGTCAAGAGTGATCAGCACATACATAGAGTCCATTCTGAAATCTAAGGAAAAACAAATAAAAACTTTAAAGAAACTTTTATGGGTACATATTTTCAGGACATAATATTTACACTACTTGTGTGGAGCCAGTACGTGTGCAGCTGGTATGTGTGCTTGAATCCTTTTCTCACCCCTTCCCCCCTTCTAGATCCCCTCCTGCTTTGGGAAGAGCTGTCTCCCTGCTTCCTACTATCTAGCTTTTATTTTGCTCTACTTAATAATTTGGGTTCCACACATAAGAGAAGCCATGAAATATTTAAGCTTGTGTCTGATTTATTTTACTTAACATTTTGGTTGCAAGGTGCATCCATTTTCCTACAAATGTCCCAAGTTTATCTTTATGGCAGAGTAGTACTGCATGGTGTATAAATACCATATTTGCTTCATCCATTCTTAGATTGATGGACATATAATTTGCTTCTGAAACTAAGCTGTTGTGAATTGTGCTGCTATAAAGAAGTAAGAATTTATCTCATGAGAAATGAATCCTAGAAATTACTCATGTCCACACACTGGTGACACCTGGCACAGTCAGAGCTGAGTGCTTCTTTCCTCCTGCAGTATTACGTCATACTGGGCAGATACCTAGGGGGTGTGAATTGTTTCCAAACAAGAAGGCCCTGGCGCACACTGCCTGCCTGCATTCGCATTCCTACAGTATGACTCAAGCCTGCCTGCACTTCCAAGCCTTTGTTCTTCAGGAACAGTGAACTCTTAGGGTAAAGTTTGCACAAAATTCAGCAACCAACAGGCGATCTTTGGTTTTAGATTTAAGATCTCAAAATAAAACCATGAGATTTGTATGCCAACCATAGAAACAAATCCTGGTTCAAGTTGATGTGCTTTCCCAGAGCTGAGCGGCACTCACATTCACCTTCCCTTCCAAAGAACCCACTGTTTTGAAGGTAGAGCAAAACAGAGAAAGGCAGACTGATCTTGCCAGCACATACAGCACTTAGAACCAGGAAGTTTTTCCCTCTCTTTTTGGCTGAGTAAATGACATACTTTGTATTCTTGAGTAAGTCACTTATGTTCCAAGTACCCAACTTCCTTCCATCTAAACAATGACCTAATAGTAAGAAATCCTGGAAACACAAAGCTAAATTTCTTCTCTGCAATTACCATAATTGACAGTAACAAATAATGTAGGGGAGGGCCCATAAAAGCAAAATTAAATCATCCCTTATGATAGTGACCCTACCATAAAGTCAGTATAATTTCCTGTAGAAGTGTCTTTAAAAATGAACTTGGGCCTGAGCTAGTTAGGGCTCATAAGCACTACTGAAATCCTATGCAAGTTTATTTTATTTTGCTCTATTTGCCCTCGCTCAAACCCAGGGCTTCGTGCATGCTAGACAAGCTCTCTGTCACTGATGTGCATCCGCAGCCCCTAGAAATGTCACTTTTGAGTTATTTCAACATGAGTAATAGAATAATTAGTTCAAGAGCTAAGGTTCCAGGTTTCTTTCTCAAAATATTTTTCAAACTGTGATCCTTTGTCCTGATGAAAGTAAGTGTGACAATGTCATTTTAATAGTGTGTTTAATATGTTCCTGAACTTGTGTCTTATTTGCTAGTTTATTTCAAAGATTCTCTATAAATATTACACGTTTATAACTTTTTAAAAAAATTATGATCTAATTAGTTAGAAGTATGACTGGGAGTTAGATTCAGGGATCCAGACCGGACATTTTTCTACAATATAAAAGGTAGAGTTTTTATTATTTTTAAAATTATTCCCCCAGTGGGGCATGGTGGCACATGCCTGTAATCCCAGCACTTGGGAGGCAGGAGGATCGCCAGGTTGGGGTACATAGTGAGTTCAAAGCCAGACTAGACTACAGAGCAAGACCCTGTTTTAAAAAACCAAAGTAAATAAATAAACAAAATAACTCTCCCCAAAAAAGAGTATAACAAAGGACTAAGTATGTATATTTTAGAATCTGAAAATCTTGGTATAAAATTCTTGTTCTGTTTATAGCTATAAGGTATAGAAAAGCTACTTAATTTCTCTAAATCTTGAGTTTCTCATTCATGAAATGGGAATAGGTACACCTGATCCAGGTATAGTGCTGTGAAGATTAAATAAGAAAAATACATGTATAACAAATTATATTTAAATATGTAAATAGTACTTAACATAGTCTGATGAATAGTTAATATTTAGTCATTATTAGTGAGGAAGTACTTGGTACACATAAGACAGTAGTTTAGGGTAATTCTATCTGCATAATTTTCTGCTACTAAAAGCCTGTGGCAAATTCTTCTTTAAAAAGAAGTGATTTCCCATATTCTTCACAAACATCCACCAAGTGTAGAGTTGGTATCACACCACTGCTTTGCTTTTCTACAGGGATAAATGTAAATTATAGATCAAATCCTATAATTTATTTCAGATCTAAAAAATATTACTTAAAATGTTCAGTTACTCTGAAACATAAGGGTTAAATATGCAGATTTTAAAATCCAACAAATCAAATAAATGGAGAACAATGGAATTAAATATGTGGAAAGATCATTTGTATATCAGATATAAAAATGCAGATCATTGTTCTAGCAAATAATATCTTGAAACCTAAGCATCAGCAAGGAGGGGATGCTACAGGAAAATAGGAATACAAATAGGGCCTAACCCTCACGTTATTTAGCCCCAGAGTATAATAACTGAGTGTTGTAATTGTAGGGCACTTTACACATTGTACAGTAAAAATTATTTACTGTTTACATTATACAGAGTCAAAAGGCACTGGAAGCAAACACAGTCCTCTGGGAGCCACTGACAAACTTCCCCGCTGTTCACTTTCTCTAAACTAGGACTTGAGCACCAGAGGACTTGGTAAAGAAAAATGAGTAACACGTACTCATGCCCACAAACAAGGGCAGACAGGTGACATGGTCACTCAGGCAGGGTCTCCTGCACTTCTACTGTTTTTGCCTCTTGTCTCGGTTGATGGCAACGGAGACAGAGGCAGTGGGCATGGGGAGGATGAAAGACACTGCTAGAACTGACCTGGCACTGGGTGCTGTCACACGGCACTGCAGGTCAGCAAGAACACCGCAGAACACGCCTTTTGCCAAATCTTCAGTATAACCTTGGTCATTCTCTGCATTAGATTTATGAATATCATGTCAGTTTGGTCTTTATTATTCTTCATTGACTATTTCTATCTAAAGAATATTTGTCGTTGTTTTGCCAATTGGTTTAAAAAACTCTACAGACAAATAGCTGATAACAACTAAGCAGAGATTTTTCTCACTACAAATTATATGTTCTATATGTAGCCTCTTCTACTTTGTTCTGTTTTGCTTTGTTTTATTTTGTTGAGACAGGTTTTATTCTGCTCTAGGCTGGCCTCAAACTCATGATCCTCCTGCCTCAGCCTCCCAGAGGAGTGGGAATATATAAATCATGGGACCAAACAGAAAAAACCAGAAACTTGAATCCAGCACAACTCATGTCCTATTCTAGGTATAAATGACCATGACAGTTGATTCCAGTGGGGCTAGAGGAAGCCAGAATAGATACTGAAGTTGGGTGGACCTAGCAAGAAATCAGGGTCTGTGCATTTATTTGAACTCTGTTCCTGCTTCTTCACAGCTGTGCTAGTCATGACTCTTGATGGAATTTGCAGACGGCTGGCTAAAACTAATTTAAACAGAAACAAGATACACACACAGACAGACCAACAGACAGATAGAGGCAGATAGAAAGACAAAGACAGAGAATAAAGGAAGGAGAAAGAGAGAGGAGAAAGAGAGGAGAAGGAAGAGAGAGAGGAGAGAAATAGAGGAGAGAGAGAGAAAGATTGATTGATTGATTGATTGATTGATTATTTTACTGCCTCAGAAAACCAAACTGGCAGAAGAGTAAAAACATACAATTGTCATCAGTGATACAAATGCTACCAGGTCTCACTCTTTCACCTGTTTCCATCTGAATATCAGTTTCTTCCTCTTGAACCAGAGTTCTTAATGTGCCTATCACAACTATAGGACTTCCAGTGACCCTTGGCTCCTACATGAACAGCTTCCCAATCAGAAAGCTCTTCCTACATCGCCACCTCCACCTTCCTCCATCCTTCACTCAAGAAGGGGAGAGGTGTGCAAATTAAACACACCTTTGTGATAAAGGATCCTAGCTGTTCAGGCTCTTCTAAGTTGAAGGGTTGCTATGATCAGTCCATCTCTGATTGGGTGGTCACTCCAAAGTCAGCTAGGGTAGTCAAACCTTCACATATGGTCCTCATCTTCCACTCAGAACAAATGTTGGAGGTGGGAATAGAGGAGCAGGTTCCCATAGGAGGGCAGTTAGCACAGACACAATTGCCATACAGATAGCCCTGAGTTGACTTTGCTCCAGTAGCTGTTGGGTCTTGGGCCAGGTTACTTTAACCTCCTTACTTTTCAGCAAATATAACACTTTAGCTACAGAATTATTGATAGCAATTATTAAAGTAGTAGGTGATAAAGTACATCAAAGACAAAGTGCTTTACAAATACATTTCTAGTTTTTTTTCTTTGGGCGACTAGATTTCTAGACTCTAGTGGAATCATGCAAAGAATTTTCTCTCCCTCAACCCCATTTTAAGCCTTAGATTCTCACCAAAGAATATTCAAGTTAATCCCTTGGAAAAGGTCCTTGTAACAAGTAGCTTATTTGTTGAAGCAAATCAGAGCAAAAGAAAAAAAGTCACAGTAGCAAGAATTAGGTTCAACAATTTAAAACATCAAGACTAAAGAAGCAGAAATTTATCCCATGTGAAAAATATCGCTACCTCTGCTCCACAATCTAATAGTGAAATTATGAGTTAGTATAAAAACATGTTTTCTGGAGACTGTAACTGAATATTTATCTTGGGTAGGAAAATGAATCTTAGCACCCTTTACTCCAAGCATTCTGTGTTCTTTCTTTGATATGACTAATACATCAACCAAGAGGCCAGCAATACAAATTTCATGCACCAAAAAAGAAAATAAGGTGGGAATATTTAGGACCAGTTACTGCCATCTTGAAGCAATAACACCAATTGCAAAATCTTTGTATCCCACCACCAAATTCAAAACTTTCAATATTTCTTGAATTGACTCTCTCATTTAATGTAATTTGTCTTTGGGGTTGATATACATGGTATGTGACAAGATATATAAAGCAATAGCTGGCTGTCATATATGCAAGGAGTCCCTGGACTGCTAGCCTGTGTTGGATTTTCCTGCCTTGAACAATGCTTCTCTAGTGGTTGGCAAATTTAGCAGAAGTAGTCAAAATCTCAGTGTCCATGCTGCCTACCACATGTGAACCCCATTGTAATAGTTGATTGATTGTGTCAAGTTGAGAAGTTTAGAACCTTAATTCAGCAATTCTACATCCTAGGGTGAAGAAGACCAACCCTAGGACAGCCATCACCTGGATGGTACAAATGGGACATGAGGCAGGACTGACAGTTTCTGTTCTTTGGAGCAGCTCCAGTCTTTGCTTTCAGCTTTAATGTCATCTCTTGGCTTCCAGCACAGCCTCTTTGGATTCTGCCTTGGATCCTTCAGCCTTCTGGAGCAGACTCTTCAGCCTTCAGGTGCAGTCCCATCAGCCTCCTGGTATGGACTTGTCAGGGACACTCTGGCAAGCTCCGAACACTGGACTGAACTCTTCAACCTCTGGTGTGCAGACACCCTCATCTGCATCTGTGGCTGACCATTATAAGCCAGTCTTGTAACTTCTTATACATCTCTACATCTTGTGTTACATCTGTTTCTCTAGTAAACCCTGACTGATACACCCATCCTTATAAAAAGAAAATGATTCCACCTCATCTTTGCCTTGCTATGCAGAGTCAAAGCTTTCCTCCTCTGGCAAAGCATCTATTCTCCAGACTCAGCTGGATAACCCTCCCTTAGGTTTTAGAGTATAGTCTTGCCCTTTTATTGACTGTGTCTGTTTTAGTATCAAAATGCCAGAAAGTCTAAATCATCCCATCTTACTCCACATAAGACCATCTTCTTCAGCATGTCTGTACCTCCAGAGCCTAACACAGTGAATAGCATTTATTCATTTGACAGCTATTGATCAAGTATCTGCAATCTTTTTTTATTCTAGTAGCTGTTAAGAGCTGATGCTTGAAACACGACATATTGGTTAAGACTTTCATTCCCAGATGCAAGTGGGATTAGGAGTCAGTCTTGTACCACAGAGTGGGGGTGCCCATTGAGTTAGAATTGTTTTCTTTAACTGCTACCGTTTCTGTATAGCCATTGTAACTGGCCCTCTCCTTTCCTTTTTTCTGGTTTCCCATATTACCTTTTATGGCTAAAACTCTGGATCTTGATCTCCTCAGCAAGAAATGAACCCTTACTTATTTCTGGATAGTCTCTCCCCCCTGGGGCTACATGTAGCAATCTTAAGTCATGATGTGTCTATTCACTTAATCAATACCATTGCTCGTTCTCTAAGTGCCTCTTTCAACTTCTGTTATTCCTAAAGCTCCTTGGTTATCACTACCATCTCCCTCTCTCTCAGTGTATGATTTCAACTCCTATCTTATAAAATAAATGGAAGGTATTAGATTTTTCAATAGAGGGCCTCATCTCACAGAGTAAATAAAAGACATTAGATACAAATGTCCACCAACATATATTTGTACAACCTCAAAATTATCTACATCTAGAGCCATCTTTTCCTTATTCTCTCCTTTCATTATGGAACAAGCCATCCACTCTCTGGAAAAAAATAATTACTCAAGGTACATTCTGAATCCCACACCATTCCTCTGTCTCTTTGATTTTGAAGCACAGCTTTCATTTGAATGTGTAAATCAGACCTATGAACTTTGCCTACAGTACCTAATACTCTCTACAGTACTGGAGAAAGTAACAAAGTAGTATTCTCATTAAGAATTTTTATAAACTAGGGTTTCACAATTTCAGCCATTTTGGGCAAGCTAACATGTATCACTGGTTTCTATTTGCTGATTGCCAGTAGCAACCAGCTCACTCTAGATTGTAACAGTCCAAAAGGTTTCTAGTCATTGTCAACTGTCCCTGGGGAGGTTAGGAATTAATACTGATTGACTAAGAATCACTATTAAGTACAAACAACTAGAAAGCAAACTGTGGAACTTGATCATGAAAACAGAAGTTTACATTTCTGGATTCAGGATCAACCTGAATTGCACTTTTGAAAGTAAACACCATTAACAATAAAGTTTAAGGGTTAAGAGTAGAGTACATGATGAAATAGTGCTAAAGAAACAAATGATTAAAGATTCAGCTAAGGGTGCAAGATAGAGTTATGAGAGCTAACAAAATAATAAGTCAAGAATAGAAAGACTTTCCTTTTGAAAGATAGCATAATGGTTACATATCTGATCCTCTCTTTTTGCTTTTTCTATAGGAAGTATCATTACAATAAGAGAAAGATTATAAAAGGCTATAAAATAATTCCAGTTTTCAGAAAAATTTCTCTGAGATTTCCTGTCAATGTTCTCCCAAAGAAGCTTTTCTGATTTTCATATTTCTGATAGAAATTCTCACTTCCCCTTCTAATTTGTAGAAAATTGAGGAATTATGAAGACAGGAATTTTCAAATAGTATAACAACATAGTATATATTTATAATTTTACATGGTGCATTGCCCTATTGCCCTGTTTACTTCATTTACATATGTTGTTACTTGCTTTATGCCTCCGTCACCCTTTCTTGGCCGTGGGACAAATTGTCTGTGCCCCACAACTTAAGGAAGAGCATTTATTTGGGCTCATAGGGCTGGTAGCTTTCAGTCCACGTTGGCTGGCTCCACAGCAGAAACAGCCCAGTGGAAGGCTCTGGCAGGAGCCGGTTGCTCATCCCAGGGCACCGGAAGCAGAGAAAGCAGGGAGCAACCGGGACAAGAACACTCCCCATAAGGTCACATCCTGCAAACACCCCCCACCTCCTAGCGGCGGGTCAGCTATAGCACTCCCATGATCCAACCACTCTCCACACACGCGCGATTTGGGGGGATATTTTCGATCTAAATTATAACAACTTGCCTACTAATCAACCAGTGAAGTGGTTATTTTCGTTAAAAAGTAAGACAGAATCATTAAAAATACACATAAAAATCCTCTGTACAAATCTTGCTTTCATGTATAAGCAATTTGATGCCTAGCATTTTAACTCATTCCCTTTTTCTAGAAAGGGAAACTGCTTGATAGGAGCAGAATATGCTGTGCGTAAGAGGAAGGGCTAGAGTCAGACTGTGTGAGCTTAAAAGCCAGGTTCCTGTATGTGCTACTGTGTGACTTTGTGAAAATCATATTCCTTTTCTGCAATTGCAACATGGAATCAGCATGTGGAACTGGTCTTATGTCCTAACCATCATTGTCACCATTTTTGTTATGTATGGGAGTGTATATTTACTATCTAGGGTTCATGAAAAACCTGCTTCAGTAAAACAGAGATATCAGTTCAGGAGAGGATAGGGAGGGAGCTCAGTAGCACAGTGTCTGCCTGGCAAGCCTGAGGCCCTGAGTTTGACTCCTGGTACCAAAAAAAATATTCAGAAGGAGAAACAAAATCATTTTATTGGAAAGGGAAGAGAAGTGAGGAAGCAAAATCACTTTGTGGGGAAAAGGAGAAAAAATAAGTAGATAGATAGCTACTTGTCCGAGTAAGGTAGGGAGCCTGGAGCTGGCACTCAGAGGCCTTTGTTCTAAGGCCCTTTTATTACATGGCAAGAAAGGGACTCTCCCCTTTGAGAGATGTTACATTCCAGGCTGAATTAGTAAGAAGGGTACATGTGCATTTTAGTGTATTAATACAGTGAGAGAAAAATAAAATAGATATACGTATATATGGCTGTCTGGGTGTCTAGGTGTCAGTGCGTATTTTAGACACTAAGTGACGTTTTATCACACAGTCCCCTCCCCCTTGTTTCCTTTGTGCTTAACTGGAGGTGGAGGGAGGAGGCAGGGAGCCAGGCAGGAGGGAACCAGGTCCTCATCAGCTCTGTTTGTTCTTCTTAGCTACTCTGTCTAGCAGGGGTTTAATGTTGTATTTGCCAGAAACCTCACTGAGCCCTTTAACTTTCCCCTGCCTGTCCCCCAATTTACCTACACTATCAATAGCCCATCCGGTCACTGTCTACCCCAGAGAGGCCAAGAGCAGAGGTTCTGGACCTAAGCCGAGCTTGCCACTGAAAGGGATGACTGACAAACTATGGCGTTTCCTCTTTGCGCACATCCACAGCTCACTAGTGTGTGCTTCTGGCAAAGTTCTGAAAGACACTCAGGAATTTGCTGATAGCTGACAACTGTACCTGTCATCAACAGACGGAATTATCTGGGAATTAGTACATTCTTCTTGAAATATCATGATCTAATTTTTGTCCTTAAACAAGTAATGAATAAGAAAATGCGCTTTGTAAATAAAGGGGAGGAGGGTAGAGAAAATAAACAGAAACAGATCTCATGGATTCATTTCGCATGAATTAAATATCTATCATGTATAAGGAGTGATTTTGCTAATTGTGGAAAATATCATACAAAGGTGAACATAAAACACTGCCTATTGTGAAGTAGTAGAGACAAATACAAAACACATATGTGATACCAAATTCCATATCAGGAGTATGAAAAGAAAGATAACAAAAAAGAAAAAATAAATAAAGGAAAATGGAGAATATCCTTTGTTTTTAGGAAGACAAAAACGACCATGTGTGGGAGAAGAAGGGGTAGAAAGGGTAGGTTTCCCATTTACTTGACTGTATTTCTTCTCGTCCGATTGACTACAGTGTAAAGAACTTTGCGTGGTGAGTGTACATAGACAGCCATGACACCAACTAGAAAAGCCACTGCTGCTCCATCTATCCAGTGCACTTGTCTGCCTGAATGAATGCGGCCCAGCTCAGGGCCCAGCCTTTATTTCCTGCAAGACCATCCTGTTTCTTAGTGCAGTGGGAAAAACTCCCGGTTAATGAAAGCACAAAGAAATAGACCAAGTTTATGCATGCTGTTATGATGGAGCAGTTTGTTCATTTGTTGGTCTGCCGCAGGGACCATTCAACTCAAGGGTGAAAAGGACAAAATGTTTGCACAGCAGGTCAGCCCTGGCCCCCGGCCAAATGCATATTTTTAAGGCCTAGGACTTGACTTTTCCTTCAGATAAAGAAAACCAGCAAAATAGAAGTTGTCCTGGTTTTTCATCTATTACCACCTCCCCATAAACTTCTTTAATATATTTGCCTTTCTAAATTTTTTCCTACAGTTACTTCTCAGATTTATTAAAAAAACAAAAGTACAAACAAACAAGCCTCAGGACACATCTATGATCCTCACATTCAGAGTAACCTCAAGAAAAGCACACCGTCTGGGGGGAATGTGGCCCAGTGAAGCTGAGTAGCAAACCAGAAAGCCTGGCTTTTGAATGAAGTAAATCCAGAATATTTTTTAAAGGCATCATGTATAGCAGAGAAAATTGATTAACATCTAAAGATATCATGAATTTGGAAAACAAAGAAAAGCAGAAAGAGTAAACTCTGATATTGTTATAACCAATTATTAGGATAATTGAAACTACTCAGTGAATACAAATAGTCTCAACAAGAGATCAGGCTGTGGGAGAACTGATGTTTGGGATGTATGAAGCCCTGGGTGCAGTCCCCAGGACCCCTCAAAAAGAGGTCAGGTTTAAAATGGCTTTAAATAAGATAAAATACAATTCTGCATTCTTCTTAGCCACACATTTAAATATGAATATATATATATTCTTGAATAAGAATATATATTCTTGAATAAGAAGATTATTTTTTCATTCACAGGCAAATGCAGAGGATCGTCTAATTTCCAATTTTACTTTGAAGAACTACAGCTTCTGAAACTGAGCTGGTAAGAATAGATCTGTTATTGTCCAAGAAAAAAAAGATAAAATGATCTAAAAATGCTTTATTTGCCGTTCAGGCTCAATACTGGATACCACACAATAGAAATTCTCATGTTATTATGCACTCTTCTATGATTTAGTAAAAATTCATGAACAAAATGTCTCTTTTGACCCCTTTTCTGCTCCACTCCAAAGGTAATTCGGGGTTAGGTTTTGGGAGAGTAGAAAGACGGCCTGGCGGGAGAACCTTGACTTGGCTTAGATCATGATCCTAGTTCACCAGGCAGCCTTCAGTAAGCCATTTCATTTTGGTGAGTCTCATTTTCTCACTTGAAAATGGGGACAAAAATATTTCCCCCTGCTTTACTCAAAAGGTTGTCATTAACACCAAATCAGATATACAAAGTGCTTTTAAAATGTGTAGTTCTTTCATGAATCTTTTTCTAAAGATATATAATTAAAAGCTGGACAAGGTGGTGCACTAATCCTAGCCTTCAGAAAGCGGGGGCCAGCGGGGGTGCTCCACAGTGAGTTCAAAGCCAGCCTGAAGTAAACAGTGAGACTGTGTCTCAAACAAACAAAACACAACAAAACAAGATAGGTAATGAAGTATCTATTTCACTTTATATATACATATGTACTTTCAAACTATTTTGAGATATATTTGTAGGCCCACTTACTTATATTGCAATACATTATTTTACATCTTCTTTTAAATTAACCAGCAGAGTAGAGCATCACGATTAAGCTCTCAGACTTTTAAGTACAACTTCAGAGTATAAGGGCAAATTGCTGATCTAACTCTGTTTCTTAATCTATAAAGTAAGATACAGTTATAGCACCTACACAAAGGACTATCATGATATTAAATACAGCAAAATATGAAAAATGTTCAGAACAATGACTTACAAAATAGGAAAAATATTAGTCCCTATAAAAAAAATCTAAAAGACCTTGGAATCTGCTGAAACTTTCATCACTCAAAGAGGTCAGTATGTACCTCATCGGACCATGTGATTCATTTACTCTTCCAGGAAAAAAAATTAAAAACTGTACCTGTGTCTTTAAAATTCACTCATAGGGGCTGGGGATTTAGCTCAGTGGCACAGCACCTGCCTGGCAAGTGCAAGGTGGTGAGTTTGATTCCCAGTACCAGAAAAAAACAAACAAACAAACAAAATAAATAAATAAATAAAATTAACTCATTTTTTGCATCTAAGGAGAAAAAATCATTAAAACCCTGAAAGCTTAATTACTCTTTTTTACAGTTTTGGTTTTTTTTTTTTTTTTTTTTTAAAGACTCACTAGCAAATGACATGGCACAGGCAAGCTATGTCATAGCCTAACATTGGGTGGCTAACATTGGGAAGTGCTTCATCATAAAAACCAAGAAGCAATAGTTGAGAACAACGTGAAAAGTGTTTTCACACCGCTTTTCAGGAGACCCCAAATAATCTTTCATGCCCATTAAAGAACAAGGTACCCTTATGGTAAAGGATACACTAGAGCACTGGTCTGGACAACAGTCATAGGTTTACTCTGTTCTATCACGTTGTGTTTCTGAACAATTGTGAACTACATTTCAAAGACCTGGCTGAGCTATATCAGCTATATTTCCTATGAAAACCTCTACATTTTACGTCATTTCTATCCAAGGAACAAAATACGGAAAGTTTACATTCTCTATATTAACTAAGCCACAAAGAATTTTTTTCTTTGTAAAATATTATTCAGAGCTACATTTTCACCGTTGAAGAACAAAGTTCTTACATTTTTCCTAATTGTTATGGCTTTGATCAAGAATCACCCCAAAATTCCCATGAGCTCAGAAGCAAGACTTTGAGAAGGTGCTTGGTTCATGGGGTGCGATAGTGGAATGTGTGCCGGGGGGTGGGAGATGAGTGCCTCTCCCTCCTTGGCTACACCTTCTCTCTCTGCTTCTTAGCTACCCTGATGCCAGCAGTTTTCTTCTGCCAGACCCCTCCACTCTGCCCTCCCTGCCTCGGAGCCAGCAGACTGTGGACTAAATGCTCTAAAAAACCCCTGAGCCAAAATTAACTCTCCTCCTTTAAATTGTAGGTGTTGGGTATTTTATCCCAGCGTGAAAAAGTGACTCAAACACTAAATAATCCAAACAATAGCTAACACTAATTATGTCAAGGATTACCTTTAGGGCCCTCTGTAAGGTCCTATGTCATTTAACCCTCACACAAACTCTGGGGATTGATGATTACTATTAATTCTATTACACAGATGAGATATCTGAGCCTCTTCAGGGTTAAATAATTTGCTCAGAAGGACATGCTTGGTAAGTGCTAAGATTCATTCATTCTTAACTGTTGAAGCTGGAATTGGAACCCAGGAAGTCTAAACTGAGAACTTATGAATTAATCACTCTGCTTATACAGTTATTCAGAAATTTATATAATGTTCCAGGTAAAACTCAGTATTATATTCCTTTCTATTCTTTTCTGCAACCTTTATCTGATATTTAAATATCTCATAGTTACTACTTTCAATATTTCAGCAGTCACTAAATCTTATTTTATCTTTCCTGCCGTTTATATATATATATATATATATATACACATACAATCTATATCGCTAAGTACATATGTATCTGCTTCCTGAAATTTTCCGTGTTCCTCAAACTCTCCATAATTTAGTGCCAGGCTCTTAGTCATGTATTTATTATTATCGTTGATAACATATAAATGGATTATCCCCCATTTGGGAAACAAAAAGTAACCTGATATTACAAATTCTTTCTGCTTCTTTGACCATGACACGTGTGTTGTCATGTGCACAAAAGCGAGAATAGAAACACACACAGTCCCCACTTAATCAAATCACCAAGACCCACGAATGTCATCTAATCTATTACAAGCGCATCAGTTTACTGTTTTAGTGCCCCCCTTTGTAATCTGACTGCACAATCCGCATCATTTCAATCTAACTTCTGTGCTGCTGCCAGGATAGCTTGCACAGCATAAACATGTTGTTTTTTTCTTGCTTGCACTTTTTATCTTGTACGTGAGATAAACTGAAACACTTTTATAAAGAATACAAAATTTTTCAAAAGTGGACACCCTCCTGCCCACTCAGATGAATCTTTCTCTGCTGTTGTTTTTGCCTAGAGTATGTTTTCTTCAGGAGTCCCACAACCCTGCAAGCTTCCACTTGGATGCTGTTTGCTTAGTGAAGAGCCCCTGTGGCTGGAAGACCTGCTTAGACGCTGCTCCTGCCATGCGGTCAGTAGTTTTTCCGCATACCTCTATTATAATCGTTACCTCACAACTATATAGCTATTTATTTATACACCGATTTTCTTATGACATTCCAAGAAGTTGGCACAGGACCCACCACATACAAATAGTGGAACAAATATTCATTTTGTAATACTGCTACTGCTTCAAATCATTCTTCTGAGCTACTTTGATAATCACAGCTTGTCTCATTGTTTCTAATTTCTTCTTCTTGAATTTATTCTTCATGTTGCTGCTATATTTTACATAAAAAATATTTCTGTTATCATCATATCTTCTACAGTGGCTTTTATTGCCTATAAATAAAATACAACTTATTATTCAAGACTTCTTACAACTTAGTCCTAGTCTGGGTTTTACAGCCAGCTCCTCCATCCTGTATCAGGCATCACTCTAGTCACATAAGGCCATTTACAGCTCTTCAAAAGGTGTCACAGAGTCACACTCAGTTCCTCCACTAAGGCCAGTTCTCTTGGCTAAAATATCCTGCCCTAGTCTCCCCCATCAGGCAAATATTTGATTTATCCCTCAAGGATAAATTTTTAAAAAGAAAACAAAAAACCCTTCTATGAAATCTTCTTCAAATCCTTTCCCATTCTCCAAGAAATCGTTGTTTCCTGAGTTACGAGAAGCCATCCCCAAGGTTAAAACTGCAGCTTTGTATAACTGCAGGTTCCTTGACACTCCCCACCTGTCCACTCACACAGGTTCAGATTCAGTAGGACTGGGATGGAGACAGGATTCTGTTTTGTTTTGCTTTGTAAGGGTGGAACAGACTACATCCCAACCAAATAGAGCCAGTGTGCATTCTGGGTCTCCGAGTGCTAAACATTCACCTTAAAGCCAGACTCAGAAGCAACCACAAGCAGGGCAGGGGGAAACCCATACGTTCAGATATTAGTGAACTCATTCTCAGATTTTGCTAAGTTTTATGAGTCTGAGTCCTTGGGAGGAAATCAGGCTTTGTTTCTTCAAATTATTCAAAATAGCAGGAAAACAGAGGGGGTGAAAATACAAAGCAAGAGAAAGGCACACACTATTAGATATAAACAAAAATGAAAGGAAAGAACACAAGGTCTCTTAAACTGACCTCTGCATTGTCTCCACAGTATTGTCCTCCTGAAAATGAGGTGAGGAGGTGAGCAAACACAGTGCAGCTACTCATGAGCAAATACGATTTGTGTCCTAGGACCCATGCAGGCCCTGGGCATGTTCAGATCATTAGAACCATTTCCCTGTGATGGCATAGAGTTCTAAACAAGTCATTTTGAACCAAATGTTTGAGATTCTCCTTATTCACAAATAAAATTTCAGTTCAAAGCAATGCTGTGAAACTCAGCCATCTTCTCTCAGGAATATAATATGTCCATTCAACAGAATGAATCAAGAACTTTGGAGACAAGAGGACTATTAAAAGGTTATCCTTCCTAGCCTGACTCATAACATAGTACACATCATTTACAATATATATTTTGTATTAGTACTGGGGATTGAACCCAGGGCCTTCATACTGAGCTACATCCCCAGCCCATTTTTTTTTTTTTTTTTTTTTTTGAGATAGGATCTCACTAAATTACTAAATTGCCCAGGCTGGACATGAACTTGTGATTCTTCTGTCTCAGTTTCTCAGAGTGCTGGAATTACAGGCAAGTGCCACAATGTCTGGCTGGAAAATGATATTTTTATGGCATATTGAGATGAGGACATGAGACCACTTGAAACTAAAAGTGACTGGAAGAAGCTTAAGTTGCCTCACACAAAACCTGGGAAATGATGATATTAAAAAAACTTAGAGCACCTACAACACATTCATCTTGGGAAAAGACACTAGATAAACTGCTACATCTGATGAGATTCCAACCCATTCCAGAAAGAATGACTGTCTTCAAGAAATCAAGCATTAACAAAGACTGGACAGGCTGCAGGGAAAAATTACCATGTTGTCACTGTTGGAGGGAATGTAAACTCGTACAACCACTACAGAAATTCATATGAGGATTCCTCAAAAAACTAGAAATAGAAATTCCATTTCTATTTCTGCTATTCCTTTTCTAGGTATCTGCTCAAAAGAGTTAAAGACTTCATATCACAGTGATGTATACATATCCATATTTACAGCAGTGTAATTCATCATAGGTAAATCTTGGAAGCAGCCCATACATCCATCAACAAATGAATGGATAAAGAAAATGTGGTATTTATACACAATGGAGTACTAGTCTGCCATAAAGAAGAATGAGCTTGAGTCATTTGTGAAAAAATGGATGTACCTTGAGACCAGAATGTTAAATGGAAGTAAATGAGATACACAAGCTTAAGTATCACATGGTTTCTCTTATATGAAAAATTCAACTTATAAGGTGCAAAATAAAAGACAAACTATAGGAAAAAAGAGCATGGACAATGTAGCTAAAAGTGTACCTTAATTTAACATAATTGTCTTATGTATTTTATATGTTTTTTCTTTTGTTAATCTCACTGTTAATCTGTATTTATGATAATTAACTTTATAAAGACATAAAATAAATAAATGAATCTGATGCTGGAAAATAATTTTAAAAACAAAGGAGGCCAAAAAGAAGGGGAAAAAAAGAATTGAGATATGTTAAGGACATGTACCAATTCCCTACAATGAATGTAATCACTATGTACTGCAAACATGGACTAATATAAATAAAAACGTTTTAAAAACTTTTGCATCTTAGAGATAAGAAAATCTATCTCCAAAAGGTGGCTTAATGTCATAGAGGTTAACAAGGTTGCTTGGTGGAAAGCACAGGCTTCATAACAGTGATGCCACTCAGAACTTATCAATTCTGACATTTAAAATCATTTCAAAGGGTCTACATCTCATTGAGTTGACTTGCATTGGCAGTAGATAGAAAAAATAATGATCTCTCTCATGAATATCTGCACCATTTTTCAACTGTGTTTAAATACAACTTGAAAAATAAAAGAGGACTTTCCTGATAATTCTCTTAATTCTTGAAAATTGCTAGGTAAAGTATTAAGACTCTTAAAATGAATAAAATGAGGCTGCTGGGGATGCAGAAGAGTGTGAACTGTGGGAAATATGTGAGGACTGAATATGTAAGGGTTTCCCAGCAATGCCTGTACATTCAGGATTCTGGGAGATCTGCATCTTTGCAGAGCACAGATTATCTAGGACAGAGTCATACTTAGGGAGGCCCAAGCACACATGGAAAGAGCTCACTAAAAACAAATGAAGAAATAACCCACACAGAGGAAAACAGCAAAGAAAACTGTGCTATCAGATTATAAGATTGTGAGGGACCTTCATCAGCCATTGTGGGGACTGACATTCACTCTGGCCAAGATAGGGAGCCCCTGGAGCAGAAGGGTAAAGCTATCTAATTTAAATTTGTAGAAAATTCTGGCTAACTCTTGAACATAGCCTTAAGGAAAGTATTCCTGGAAATAGAAGATTGCCTATAAGATTATTGAAATAGTATATAAGGATAAGGGTCAGGGGGTAACAGTCAAGGTGGTAGAAAGGGGTCTTGTGATGCACTTGTCAACTTTATTGGCTTGAGGGACACGTAGGCATTTGTATACTTCTGGATTGGACATAGGGTTGTGGCCTTGGGAAGCCAGCCAACTATACACTAAGTCTTCTGAAACTGTGAGCCAAAATAAATCCTTCCTCCCTTAAGTTGTGTATGGAGGGTGTGTTGTCCCAGAAATTGAAAGCTGACGGGTATAGAAAATGGGTACTAGAAGTGGAGCTATTGCTGTGACTATACCTAATCATGTGATTCAGAAGCAGTTGGAACTGGTTTGCAGTAGAAGTTTTAAAAAGTTTGGAGAATCAGGCTAGCAAAAGCCTAGAAAGCTATTAGCAGATGGGCAGTTCTGATATGACTAAGAAGATCAGAATGCTGATAGGAATGTAGACAGTAAAGACTGTGCTCATAAGGTTTCAAATGGAAACAAGAATTTTATTGAGAATCAGATTAGAGGTCATTCATGATATGTTCTGGCAAAGAACTTACTGACATTCTGTCCATATCCTAATACTTCGTGTGATGTTGAATTTAAAGTGGCAGACTAATGTGGTTGAGAACATTTCAAGGCAGCACAGCATTCTAGCTGTGGCATGGGTATTACTGGCTAATTCTAGTCAGATTTATAGTGAGAATTCGGAACAAACACTGAACAAAAAAATTTGAAAACTTTCAATTTGGCCAGAATGTAATGTTAAATTCAAAGAAGTTGTGGCTCCTGAAGATATTGGTGCCATAAAAACAATAAAAGTATTTTGAATGAGGACAAGAAGAAGACACCTTGAGGGCATCTCCTGAATCAGCAAAACCCCACCCATCATGTAAAATATAAAGTATTTCAAAGGGCTTTTCTTTGCAAAGAAAGCCCATGTCATTGTCCTCACTCAGGGCTGCCTAGGGAAGTATTTCCCATGTTCAGACATTCATGAACTCAGAAGACACTACAGCTTTGATCCAAGAGGGCCCAGCTACTGCTTATACTGTGTAAACTTTCATGTTGGCCACATGATGCTGATTTTGAAGGCATCATGCAGGCATCATGCAGTTTCAGGTTTCAAAGGAGGCCAGACAATGTGTGATGGGATCTTAGTAGTTACTGGTAGCCCCTGAGAGATTAATGCATGAAGCTGCGAGTGAAGCAGACACTGCAGTGAGGACCCCAGGAAGCTGGAGAGGACATGAATGTGGAATATCTGCTAAAGAAAGCCGAAGGCAGTGAGTGGGGCCAGCCCAAGAGAGAGGCTATGTGGGCAGCAACCTAAAAGGTCTTAAGGGTGAGGCCACCTAAGCCCTTTGGGACTGACACATTCCCACTACACTCCCTAGAGCTGGACATGGAGCTACAAGACTTAATATTTGCATTGTTGGGTTTCAGTCTTGCTTTGGTCTGAATCTTTTCTCATCCCCTATTCCTCCCTTTTGTAAAGGAAATGTTCGGTCTATGCCATTGTGTTTTGGGATTATGTAAACTGCTTTTTGAACTTCATAGGGACTTGTAGCTGTTTGCCTTGAATCTCAAAAGACTCTGGACTTAGAATTTTGAGGAGTGCTGAAACTGTTGAGACTTTTCTGTTGTACACAGGATAATTACATCATCTTAGGCAGAATTATCACCTTATAACTCTCTAGTATGGCTTGAGGAGGTGTGCATGGTGTTAAGTTGAAAAGGGGTGGCTTGGGATGATTAGCATTGTCAACATGATTGGCTTGAGAGACACATAGGAGATTAGTAGCACACCTCTAGCAGTATGTGGTTGGATCACATGGGCATGACCTTGGGAACTATGTCTGGTCTCTGGTTCCTTCCTCTGTACATCATTATTACTCAGTTTCCTAGCTGCCCTGAGGTTAGTAGACTTCATCCACCATTTTGTCTTAAGTTGACCAATATAAGTCAGTTGCAAAATGTATCTAAGATTTGCTGGCCAGATTTGATGAATGTGAGAGAAAAAAGAAAGAACCAGAGATAACTCAGTGGAGGAGGAAAAGAGGAAAGATTTAGAGACTGAGTCCTGCAGCATTTCAACATGAAAACCTTGAGTTCCTGGACAGGAACCAACAAGAAGGGTCTCATTCAGTCTGAAGGTTTAAATTTATACTTACAGGAATGTTGAAAAACATCAGATTCCTATTTCCATTGAAGTTTTCTTCCCAGAAATTTGAGATCATATACCCTGTGGGCTATATCACATCTCCATTTGGATGGTCATCTAAAAATTAACATACCTAAATTTAAGTATTTGACATTCCCCTGAAAACCCAATTCTCTTGGAATCACTCAAATCTCAGAAAATGGCAACTCCATCCTTCCCATTTCTCAGGTCCCAAATCTTGGAATCCCTCTCGTTCTTACTCTATTTAATTCACCACCAAATCCTATTGGTCCTCCCTTCTACAATCTGATTACTTCTCACTACCTACATTACTACCTGCAGTAACCAAGCAACACTATCTCTTGGTTAGATTATTACAGTTGCTTTCTACATGACTCTCCTGTTTCTATCCTTGTCCCACCATGGTCTATTCTCCACATATCACACAAAGTGATCGTACTGCAGCTTTGAACTGTACTGTCATTTCTCTTGAAAAAACTTCTACAACCTCTTAAATCAGGCATAGTAAAACCAAAGTACTTGTGAATGATGGGCCTAAGTTACCTTCCTAACCCATCTCCTGGCTTATTCCCCCCCTTATTTTGTTCTAGTCATAGTAGCCTCCTCCTTTTCCTCAAATCTGCCCGGCATGCTCCCACCATAGGGCCTTTGTTCTTCTCCATTCTGCCTGGGACTATCTTACCTTGATATATATGGCTGGCTCTCACCTGTCTTTTAGGTCTTTGCTCAAATGCCACATTCTCAGTGAGCCTTCCTGTGTCCTACCTAAAATCAAAATCCCTCCCCCAACAGTGCTGCCTGCATTCTCTGCTTTGTTATTTTTCTTTGTATTTCTCATTATCTAACATGCAGCACATTTTACCGGTTTATCTTGTCTAGTGCTTGTTTCTCCCTGAGGATGATAATTTTAAAAACCAGCCTTACTACTCAGTGCCCAGAACATCTCATACATGATAGCTGCACAAAAAAAGTTGTTGAACGGATGAACTGAAAGGAAGCAGGAGAAGAAACTGTAAGTACTGAACCTGGTGTTCTGGAACAAGTAAGAAAATACTTCAAAAAGAGAATATTAAAGCTGGAATTTTTTTTATCTTAAGTGTGTTTAGTTGAACTGTGTTTACCTAACAGGTACAGCATTTCAGCTTCAGAAGAGTTGCTACAAAGTAAGGGAGCTAAAAGTCTCCTACCCACAGCCACTTCTTGTCTCATGGAATCAGGTGGTGATATAAAGAATGGATGGTTGAGCTAAAAGTAGAAAAAGGAACTAGTATGCATTGCATTCCTGCCGTGTGCCAAACACTGTCCTATGTTATCCAGCTGCATTTGCCACATGCTTACCACATGCCAGTGCTATCTTAAGTGCTGGAGTTACAAAGTGACTCCATCTCCTAGGGAATAAAACAGTACAGCACAGATTCTACTCAAAAGTGAAGCCTCAGGGAGATGAACTACTCCAGATTCCCAATTACCAGAATTTTTATTTCTCTTTTATCTCCAAATATGTTCAAGTTTCCACTTCCAAAATACACATAGATAATTGCACACACATGGATGGCTTGATTTCTTTTCTAGAAACTGAATTTCCTCTCACCTTCATTCAGAGTTCATGGCCAGTCCTTCACATAAGATGTCTCTTGAGCTATGTCCAGATATACCTATCATACACTGAAAATATCATAAGCCCAAAATGTACTTAGTACACCTACCCCAGAGAACATCGTACAGTATCAAGCGTTCACCCTTGCAAAAGTGTGGCTGACCAGGAGCTGCATCTCACTGCTACTGCCCAGCACTTCAACAGAGCATTGTTCAGAATACTGTTAGTCTGGGAAAAGAGTCCAAATTCAAAATTTGATGTATGGATTCTACTAAAAGCATATTGCTTTTTCTCCCTCCTAAAGTTGCAGCATTGTAAGTTGAACCATCTGCAGCATTTGTGTTTGCAGTTTACACTTCCGATTCATTCATTCTTGCCTGAAACCCCTTCTACCTGGGTTTGACTACCACCATGCCACATTACGAAAAGTGTCTCCAAATTCTACCAATGATCTATTTCTTGCCAAATCAAATGACTCTGTCTCATGTGTCATCCTCTGTGGCCTTCACAGACCCTGGCTGCATCTTGAAATTTTCTTTTCCTTTAAACTATCTTGTTACTTTTGCAATTTCTTTAACTTGTTCTGAATATTTTACCTTAAAATGATACATATTTGAATGGGAAAAAGTAGGTGGTTTTGGATTCTCACAAACTACATGGGAAACCAGTAGACTCATGGAAGTCAAGATGGTGAGCATGGAATCAGAATAGATTTGTTAGTGATAACAGGCCCTGACCCACTGAAAAATCACTCCTTGTAAAAGGCACACTTTCATTTTCCCTCCCCCTTCCTCTTCCTCCTGTTCCTCCTCCTCCTCCTTCTCCTCCTCCTTCTTCCTGTTTTTCCTCTTCTCCTTCTTCTTTTGAGGTCTCACTCTGTTGCCCAGACTGGCCTCAGACTCTCCTGCTTCAACCTTCCAAGTAGCTGGGATGATAGCCATGCAGCCTCATGCCCACCCATTCATTTCTGCATACTTTATTCCTTAAGAATCACTATTTTGAATTATATGTATTTTACTCACATGAAATAGCACAGCAATTTATCTTTCTCAGTGGAAGAACCATTCCACTTTTTCTCTATGTGTGAATTTGAACATGGAACTTCACCTCTCTCTGCCTCATTTGTAAAGGAGATTTAAAACATTATTACTTAAAGTTACTTCATATATTTTGATATCTTTCATACACTTATGTTAAAGTTTTAAATGCTAATAATAATAATGTCTAACATTCATTACACACTGGACATATGCCAGGCATTATGATGAGCAGCCTTAGCATGTTGATATCATGGTGGCCAGAGGCTACAGTCATGCAGCAGACACTGCCCTGAGGTGTAGGTTCTGTCAGTAAATTTCTTGACAATATATTGTGGTTTTTTTTTTTTTTTTTAGAAACTTCATGTTTTGTTTAATGAACCTTTGCTTAAATAGGTCATGCTAAATTTGTATATAAGAAGAGATTTCTTGCAAAAAACTGTAAAAAAAAAAAAAAACCTTCAGTATTTGGACCTGTATAGGAAAAATACGAGTTGGCTAGAATTGTGAAAGAAATGTGACAAATTTCTGGATAAATTTCTGGGATTATGTAACCAAAGGAAAAAATGATTTGTGGGTTTTCTTTGGCAACATGTTCCTGAGTATTCCTGTATATGAAACTTTATTTCTTTCCCAGCTCCCAACCTTATGACTTTACCTTCTGTGCTCAACAAGTTGATCACTGGGCTCCTCTCACCCCTCCTTTTCTCCCAGTTCACCTTGACTTAACAGCCTAGAAGGATACGCTTTAGTAAAAGAAATAAATTTATAAAGGAAGACAGGTAAATGATAGGACTTTCCCATAAGTGGATTGTTTTGATGGAGTTGGATTTGATGCCTATTGCTGGTAGTGTGGGTAGAAGGTGTGTTTATGATACTGTAACACAGAGATCAGGAAAGGAAGGCCAGGTCAGAGTAGCAAATGGCATATTCATTTATGCTCAGCATTTTAACATTAGTGTTTGCACAGCTGAAGGAAAGGAAAGCACCCGTAGAATAGACACCATGGAGAACTCCAGAAGTCTGCCAGCCAGAAAAACACAAGTGAGAACAGACTCTTAAATATTATAAGTAAAATCATCTTAGCCAAAATAAACCTAGCACTTGGATGTTAAATTCCAAAGGAAATCAGTGAGGAGCACATAGCTGTAATTATTCTGATAATTTTCAACTCTGTTTCTTTATTTTGTCACAGAAATATTAATAACAGATGTCAGAGATTAGGAAACTAGAGATTTCTTCACAATACAGTATAAATACAAAAGACTCTATATCAGACAGAATCATGTTTAATTCCATTTTCGTAACTTACAAGTAAGATACTTTGGGAGTTTTACTTAATCTCCCAGGACCTCAGTGTTCTCATCTGTAAAGCATAGCTAGCCATGCTAGCAAACATAAACTCAGTAATGGTATTAATAGTTTCAGGGTTCTCTTGCTGCCTTTAGGCTTTCACTGTAATGAGCTCAGTCACAAACACACTTGACTTTCTTGCCCTGCCACACACTGGTCTGTAAAATGGTCATCGTGGCACTGCTTATTAGTTTTCTGTCCTCATCGTAGCCTGGTGAGGCCATTTGTGGGCTGAATCTTTCTCACTTCAGGAAAGTAGAAACATGCAAGCAACTGAGCACCAAGGAGAAAGAAAAGGAATTCTGCACAAACCAGTGCTGTGCATCTGGGGACAGCCTCCCTGGTTGTGAGTTGTTTACAGCACACTGGTTATGCTTTCCAATGGGTCTTTCGTTCCAGAGTGAGAGAGACAATAAACTGTTTGATTCATCACTCCACATCCATCTGGCAGCTGCTCCTTTCGGGTTATGTGTGCATCAATCTAGAACCAAGCCTCAATAATGGTAAAGTGGTGTCTGCCTGCCTAACTAACCGTCGCTTCCACATCCTGCTCCCTCCCAACCCTGCCCTAAGCTTTAACTGCCCACAGCCACCTAATATAGACTGTAAATGGGACAAGGAGAAACACAGAATTTAAAAACAACTGCTCACTTAGAGGAAGATCAATGTAGACCTTGTTTACCAGTTGGCTAAAGTGCTCATGTTTACCCCTGGGCGGATAAGGTTGCCTTTCATGGCCTCATGGTGTGGGTTTTGTTCTGTAGTAATACGGCAGTAAGAGTCACCTTATTTCATCTTTTTTTCTCTTTCAGCAAATGGTGAAGGAATTGAAAATGCAACTGTAGCCAGCCTCATCAGTGGAAATAGTTTGGTATGGGGGTGTTAAAAATCTCTACCATCTCTTTTCCCTTTTCCCTCATCCCAGTTGTTCTTTCCTTTAGAGCAGTTTCTTTCCCTTTCACCATATCTCTCATATCTTTTAGATTTTATTCACTCTTTCAGGTTCTTACACTATTGAGACAATATACAGGATAACTAAGACAGTTGTACTACTGATTTCTATTACTTTATTGAAAGGAACAGTTAGTGTTTAATTGTTTGATCAATCCTATATGCCTATATTTATCTGAGTAACCAATTTGAAGATATCAATATGTAATACAACCACTGTTGTTAATTTCCTATCACCTTGTCTGAAATTCTATATTGCTTGTATTGTTTT
>NW_004955428.1:21055475-21101285 GCF_000276665.1 Chinchilla lanigera | reverse complement strand
GAGCTTGAGTCATTTGTGAAAAAATGGATGTACCTTGAGACCAGAATGTTAAATGGAAGTAAATGAGATACACAAGCTTAAGTATCACATGGTTTCTCTTATATGAAAAATTCAACTTATAAGGTGCAAAATAAAAGACAAACTATAGGAAAAAAGAGCATGGACAATGTAGCTAAAAGTGTACCTTAATTTAACATAATTGTCTTATGTATTTTATATGTTTTTTCTTTTGTTAATCTCACTGTTAATCTGTATTTATGATAATTAACTTTATAAAGACATAAAATAAATAAATGAATCTGATGCTGGAAAATAATTTTAAAAACAAAGGAGGCCAAAAAGAAGGGGAAAAAAAGAATTGAGATATGTTAAGGACATGTACCAATTCCCTACAATGAATGTAATCACTATGTACTGCAAACATGGACTAATATAAATAAAAACGTTTTAAAAACTTTTGCATCTTAGAGATAAGAAAATCTATCTCCAAAAGGTGGCTTAATGTCATAGAGGTTAACAAGGTTGCTTGGTGGAAAGCACAGGCTTCATAACAGTGATGCCACTCAGAACTTATCAATTCTGACATTTAAAATCATTTCAAAGGGTCTACATCTCATTGAGTTGACTTGCATTGGCAGTAGATAGAAAAAATAATGATCTCTCTCATGAATATCTGCACCATTTTTCAACTGTGTTTAAATACAACTTGAAAAATAAAAGAGGACTTTCCTGATAATTCTCTTAATTCTTGAAAATTGCTAGGTAAAGTATTAAGACTCTTAAAATGAATAAAATGAGGCTGCTGGGGATGCAGAAGAGTGTGAACTGTGGGAAATATGTGAGGACTGAATATGTAAGGGTTTCCCAGCAATGCCTGTACATTCAGGATTCTGGGAGATCTGCATCTTTGCAGAGCACAGATTATCTAGGACAGAGTCATACTTAGGGAGGCCCAAGCACACATGGAAAGAGCTCACTAAAAACAAATGAAGAAATAACCCACACAGAGGAAAACAGCAAAGAAAACTGTGCTATCAGATTATAAGATTGTGAGGGACCTTCATCAGCCATTGTGGGGACTGACATTCACTCTGGCCAAGATAGGGAGCCCCTGGAGCAGAAGGGTAAAGCTATCTAATTTAAATTTGTAGAAAATTCTGGCTAACTCTTGAACATAGCCTTAAGGAAAGTATTCCTGGAAATAGAAGATTGCCTATAAGATTATTGAAATAGTATATAAGGATAAGGGTCAGGGGGTAACAGTCAAGGTGGTAGAAAGGGGTCTTGTGATGCACTTGTCAACTTTATTGGCTTGAGGGACACGTAGGCATTTGTATACTTCTGGATTGGACATAGGGTTGTGGCCTTGGGAAGCCAGCCAACTATACACTAAGTCTTCTGAAACTGTGAGCCAAAATAAATCCTTCCTCCCTTAAGTTGTGTATGGAGGGTGTGTTGTCCCAGAAATTGAAAGCTGACGGGTATAGAAAATGGGTACTAGAAGTGGAGCTATTGCTGTGACTATACCTAATCATGTGATTCAGAAGCAGTTGGAACTGGTTTGCAGTAGAAGTTTTAAAAAGTTTGGAGAATCAGGCTAGCAAAAGCCTAGAAAGCTATTAGCAGATGGGCAGTTCTGATATGACTAAGAAGATCAGAATGCTGATAGGAATGTAGACAGTAAAGACTGTGCTCATAAGGTTTCAAATGGAAACAAGAATTTTATTGAGAATCAGATTAGAGGTCATTCATGATATGTTCTGGCAAAGAACTTACTGACATTCTGTCCATATCCTAATACTTCGTGTGATGTTGAATTTAAAGTGGCAGACTAATGTGGTTGAGAACATTTCAAGGCAGCACAGCATTCTAGCTGTGGCATGGGTATTACTGGCTAATTCTAGTCAGATTTATAGTGAGAATTCGGAACAAACACTGAACAAAAAAATTTGAAAACTTTCAATTTGGCCAGAATGTAATGTTAAATTCAAAGAAGTTGTGGCTCCTGAAGATATTGGTGCCATAAAAACAATAAAAGTATTTTGAATGAGGACAAGAAGAAGACACCTTGAGGGCATCTCCTGAATCAGCAAAACCCCACCCATCATGTAAAATATAAAGTATTTCAAAGGGCTTTTCTTTGCAAAGAAAGCCCATGTCATTGTCCTCACTCAGGGCTGCCTAGGGAAGTATTTCCCATGTTCAGACATTCATGAACTCAGAAGACACTACAGCTTTGATCCAAGAGGGCCCAGCTACTGCTTATACTGTGTAAACTTTCATGTTGGCCACATGATGCTGATTTTGAAGGCATCATGCAGGCATCATGCAGTTTCAGGTTTCAAAGGAGGCCAGACAATGTGTGATGGGATCTTAGTAGTTACTGGTAGCCCCTGAGAGATTAATGCATGAAGCTGCGAGTGAAGCAGACACTGCAGTGAGGACCCCAGGAAGCTGGAGAGGACATGAATGTGGAATATCTGCTAAAGAAAGCCGAAGGCAGTGAGTGGGGCCAGCCCAAGAGAGAGGCTATGTGGGCAGCAACCTAAAAGGTCTTAAGGGTGAGGCCACCTAAGCCCTTTGGGACTGACACATTCCCACTACACTCCCTAGAGCTGGACATGGAGCTACAAGACTTAATATTTGCATTGTTGGGTTTCAGTCTTGCTTTGGTCTGAATCTTTTCTCATCCCCTATTCCTCCCTTTTGTAAAGGAAATGTTCGGTCTATGCCATTGTGTTTTGGGATTATGTAAACTGCTTTTTGAACTTCATAGGGACTTGTAGCTGTTTGCCTTGAATCTCAAAAGACTCTGGACTTAGAATTTTGAGGAGTGCTGAAACTGTTGAGACTTTTCTGTTGTACACAGGATAATTACATCATCTTAGGCAGAATTATCACCTTATAACTCTCTAGTATGGCTTGAGGAGGTGTGCATGGTGTTAAGTTGAAAAGGGGTGGCTTGGGATGATTAGCATTGTCAACATGATTGGCTTGAGAGACACATAGGAGATTAGTAGCACACCTCTAGCAGTATGTGGTTGGATCACATGGGCATGACCTTGGGAACTATGTCTGGTCTCTGGTTCCTTCCTCTGTACATCATTATTACTCAGTTTCCTAGCTGCCCTGAGGTTAGTAGACTTCATCCACCATTTTGTCTTAAGTTGACCAATATAAGTCAGTTGCAAAATGTATCTAAGATTTGCTGGCCAGATTTGATGAATGTGAGAGAAAAAAGAAAGAACCAGAGATAACTCAGTGGAGGAGGAAAAGAGGAAAGATTTAGAGACTGAGTCCTGCAGCATTTCAACATGAAAACCTTGAGTTCCTGGACAGGAACCAACAAGAAGGGTCTCATTCAGTCTGAAGGTTTAAATTTATACTTACAGGAATGTTGAAAAACATCAGATTCCTATTTCCATTGAAGTTTTCTTCCCAGAAATTTGAGATCATATACCCTGTGGGCTATATCACATCTCCATTTGGATGGTCATCTAAAAATTAACATACCTAAATTTAAGTATTTGACATTCCCCTGAAAACCCAATTCTCTTGGAATCACTCAAATCTCAGAAAATGGCAACTCCATCCTTCCCATTTCTCAGGTCCCAAATCTTGGAATCCCTCTCGTTCTTACTCTATTTAATTCACCACCAAATCCTATTGGTCCTCCCTTCTACAATCTGATTACTTCTCACTACCTACATTACTACCTGCAGTAACCAAGCAACACTATCTCTTGGTTAGATTATTACAGTTGCTTTCTACATGACTCTCCTGTTTCTATCCTTGTCCCACCATGGTCTATTCTCCACATATCACACAAAGTGATCGTACTGCAGCTTTGAACTGTACTGTCATTTCTCTTGAAAAAACTTCTACAACCTCTTAAATCAGGCATAGTAAAACCAAAGTACTTGTGAATGATGGGCCTAAGTTACCTTCCTAACCCATCTCCTGGCTTATTCCCCCCCTTATTTTGTTCTAGTCATAGTAGCCTCCTCCTTTTCCTCAAATCTGCCCGGCATGCTCCCACCATAGGGCCTTTGTTCTTCTCCATTCTGCCTGGGACTATCTTACCTTGATATATATGGCTGGCTCTCACCTGTCTTTTAGGTCTTTGCTCAAATGCCACATTCTCAGTGAGCCTTCCTGTGTCCTACCTAAAATCAAAATCCCTCCCCCAACAGTGCTGCCTGCATTCTCTGCTTTGTTATTTTTCTTTGTATTTCTCATTATCTAACATGCAGCACATTTTACCGGTTTATCTTGTCTAGTGCTTGTTTCTCCCTGAGGATGATAATTTTAAAAACCAGCCTTACTACTCAGTGCCCAGAACATCTCATACATGATAGCTGCACAAAAAAAGTTGTTGAACGGATGAACTGAAAGGAAGCAGGAGAAGAAACTGTAAGTACTGAACCTGGTGTTCTGGAACAAGTAAGAAAATACTTCAAAAAGAGAATATTAAAGCTGGAATTTTTTTTATCTTAAGTGTGTTTAGTTGAACTGTGTTTACCTAACAGGTACAGCATTTCAGCTTCAGAAGAGTTGCTACAAAGTAAGGGAGCTAAAAGTCTCCTACCCACAGCCACTTCTTGTCTCATGGAATCAGGTGGTGATATAAAGAATGGATGGTTGAGCTAAAAGTAGAAAAAGGAACTAGTATGCATTGCATTCCTGCCGTGTGCCAAACACTGTCCTATGTTATCCAGCTGCATTTGCCACATGCTTACCACATGCCAGTGCTATCTTAAGTGCTGGAGTTACAAAGTGACTCCATCTCCTAGGGAATAAAACAGTACAGCACAGATTCTACTCAAAAGTGAAGCCTCAGGGAGATGAACTACTCCAGATTCCCAATTACCAGAATTTTTATTTCTCTTTTATCTCCAAATATGTTCAAGTTTCCACTTCCAAAATACACATAGATAATTGCACACACATGGATGGCTTGATTTCTTTTCTAGAAACTGAATTTCCTCTCACCTTCATTCAGAGTTCATGGCCAGTCCTTCACATAAGATGTCTCTTGAGCTATGTCCAGATATACCTATCATACACTGAAAATATCATAAGCCCAAAATGTACTTAGTACACCTACCCCAGAGAACATCGTACAGTATCAAGCGTTCACCCTTGCAAAAGTGTGGCTGACCAGGAGCTGCATCTCACTGCTACTGCCCAGCACTTCAACAGAGCATTGTTCAGAATACTGTTAGTCTGGGAAAAGAGTCCAAATTCAAAATTTGATGTATGGATTCTACTAAAAGCATATTGCTTTTTCTCCCTCCTAAAGTTGCAGCATTGTAAGTTGAACCATCTGCAGCATTTGTGTTTGCAGTTTACACTTCCGATTCATTCATTCTTGCCTGAAACCCCTTCTACCTGGGTTTGACTACCACCATGCCACATTACGAAAAGTGTCTCCAAATTCTACCAATGATCTATTTCTTGCCAAATCAAATGACTCTGTCTCATGTGTCATCCTCTGTGGCCTTCACAGACCCTGGCTGCATCTTGAAATTTTCTTTTCCTTTAAACTATCTTGTTACTTTTGCAATTTCTTTAACTTGTTCTGAATATTTTACCTTAAAATGATACATATTTGAATGGGAAAAAGTAGGTGGTTTTGGATTCTCACAAACTACATGGGAAACCAGTAGACTCATGGAAGTCAAGATGGTGAGCATGGAATCAGAATAGATTTGTTAGTGATAACAGGCCCTGACCCACTGAAAAATCACTCCTTGTAAAAGGCACACTTTCATTTTCCCTCCCCCTTCCTCTTCCTCCTGTTCCTCCTCCTCCTCCTTCTCCTCCTCCTTCTTCCTGTTTTTCCTCTTCTCCTTCTTCTTTTGAGGTCTCACTCTGTTGCCCAGACTGGCCTCAGACTCTCCTGCTTCAACCTTCCAAGTAGCTGGGATGATAGCCATGCAGCCTCATGCCCACCCATTCATTTCTGCATACTTTATTCCTTAAGAATCACTATTTTGAATTATATGTATTTTACTCACATGAAATAGCACAGCAATTTATCTTTCTCAGTGGAAGAACCATTCCACTTTTTCTCTATGTGTGAATTTGAACATGGAACTTCACCTCTCTCTGCCTCATTTGTAAAGGAGATTTAAAACATTATTACTTAAAGTTACTTCATATATTTTGATATCTTTCATACACTTATGTTAAAGTTTTAAATGCTAATAATAATAATGTCTAACATTCATTACACACTGGACATATGCCAGGCATTATGATGAGCAGCCTTAGCATGTTGATATCATGGTGGCCAGAGGCTACAGTCATGCAGCAGACACTGCCCTGAGGTGTAGGTTCTGTCAGTAAATTTCTTGACAATATATTGTGGTTTTTTTTTTTTTTTTTAGAAACTTCATGTTTTGTTTAATGAACCTTTGCTTAAATAGGTCATGCTAAATTTGTATATAAGAAGAGATTTCTTGCAAAAAACTGTAAAAAAAAAAAAAAACCTTCAGTATTTGGACCTGTATAGGAAAAATACGAGTTGGCTAGAATTGTGAAAGAAATGTGACAAATTTCTGGATAAATTTCTGGGATTATGTAACCAAAGGAAAAAATGATTTGTGGGTTTTCTTTGGCAACATGTTCCTGAGTATTCCTGTATATGAAACTTTATTTCTTTCCCAGCTCCCAACCTTATGACTTTACCTTCTGTGCTCAACAAGTTGATCACTGGGCTCCTCTCACCCCTCCTTTTCTCCCAGTTCACCTTGACTTAACAGCCTAGAAGGATACGCTTTAGTAAAAGAAATAAATTTATAAAGGAAGACAGGTAAATGATAGGACTTTCCCATAAGTGGATTGTTTTGATGGAGTTGGATTTGATGCCTATTGCTGGTAGTGTGGGTAGAAGGTGTGTTTATGATACTGTAACACAGAGATCAGGAAAGGAAGGCCAGGTCAGAGTAGCAAATGGCATATTCATTTATGCTCAGCATTTTAACATTAGTGTTTGCACAGCTGAAGGAAAGGAAAGCACCCGTAGAATAGACACCATGGAGAACTCCAGAAGTCTGCCAGCCAGAAAAACACAAGTGAGAACAGACTCTTAAATATTATAAGTAAAATCATCTTAGCCAAAATAAACCTAGCACTTGGATGTTAAATTCCAAAGGAAATCAGTGAGGAGCACATAGCTGTAATTATTCTGATAATTTTCAACTCTGTTTCTTTATTTTGTCACAGAAATATTAATAACAGATGTCAGAGATTAGGAAACTAGAGATTTCTTCACAATACAGTATAAATACAAAAGACTCTATATCAGACAGAATCATGTTTAATTCCATTTTCGTAACTTACAAGTAAGATACTTTGGGAGTTTTACTTAATCTCCCAGGACCTCAGTGTTCTCATCTGTAAAGCATAGCTAGCCATGCTAGCAAACATAAACTCAGTAATGGTATTAATAGTTTCAGGGTTCTCTTGCTGCCTTTAGGCTTTCACTGTAATGAGCTCAGTCACAAACACACTTGACTTTCTTGCCCTGCCACACACTGGTCTGTAAAATGGTCATCGTGGCACTGCTTATTAGTTTTCTGTCCTCATCGTAGCCTGGTGAGGCCATTTGTGGGCTGAATCTTTCTCACTTCAGGAAAGTAGAAACATGCAAGCAACTGAGCACCAAGGAGAAAGAAAAGGAATTCTGCACAAACCAGTGCTGTGCATCTGGGGACAGCCTCCCTGGTTGTGAGTTGTTTACAGCACACTGGTTATGCTTTCCAATGGGTCTTTCGTTCCAGAGTGAGAGAGACAATAAACTGTTTGATTCATCACTCCACATCCATCTGGCAGCTGCTCCTTTCGGGTTATGTGTGCATCAATCTAGAACCAAGCCTCAATAATGGTAAAGTGGTGTCTGCCTGCCTAACTAACCGTCGCTTCCACATCCTGCTCCCTCCCAACCCTGCCCTAAGCTTTAACTGCCCACAGCCACCTAATATAGACTGTAAATGGGACAAGGAGAAACACAGAATTTAAAAACAACTGCTCACTTAGAGGAAGATCAATGTAGACCTTGTTTACCAGTTGGCTAAAGTGCTCATGTTTACCCCTGGGCGGATAAGGTTGCCTTTCATGGCCTCATGGTGTGGGTTTTGTTCTGTAGTAATACGGCAGTAAGAGTCACCTTATTTCATCTTTTTTTCTCTTTCAGCAAATGGTGAAGGAATTGAAAATGCAACTGTAGCCAGCCTCATCAGTGGAAATAGTTTGGTATGGGGGTGTTAAAAATCTCTACCATCTCTTTTCCCTTTTCCCTCATCCCAGTTGTTCTTTCCTTTAGAGCAGTTTCTTTCCCTTTCACCATATCTCTCATATCTTTTAGATTTTATTCACTCTTTCAGGTTCTTACACTATTGAGACAATATACAGGATAACTAAGACAGTTGTACTACTGATTTCTATTACAGAAATTAACTGAAAGGAACAGTTAATATTTAATTTTTTGCTCAATCTTATATGCCTACATTTATCTGAGTAACCAATTTGAAGATATCAATATGTAATACAACCACTGTTGTTAATTTCCTATCACCTGGTCTGAAATTCTATATTGCTTGTATTGTTTTTGTGTTATTTTGTAAGTGTCTGTGTGTATGTTAATATGTTTTCATTCTTTTATATTTAAAATAAAATTAAAAAAATAAATGCAAGGCTTTAAAAAACCTATACTATCTCAATAGACTACCAAAACACAAAGTTCTACCATTAGAGTCCTATTAATTTGCCTGTAAGAGAATGTGTCATATTTTGTCATTAGTACCAATTAATTTAAAATATAGCTTGAGAGAAAGATAAAATACTATTCTGTTGAAATTACAGTTAGGAAGAAGCTCCAAAAACAGAATGATCTGTAGCACAAGGGTAAGAACTAAGTCTTTGGGGCTGGAAGTACCTTTTGTAGTTTATAGGGCAGAGTGTTTATGGTCAGGTAGCAGGGTCCTGGTCACAAAAATGAAGAGGTGGGAGCTGAAGACAAAAGGACATCAATAGCAGTATGAAAAACTAGGCTGGAAGAAAACTAATTTTGTCTAGTACTTTCTCTGTGCAGATAACAAAGAAAAGAATTAACTTTGAATTGATTTAGAATTAAAACATATTGGCTTTCAGAATGGACATTCTGACAATGCTTTCTACTAGTCATTAAGGTTCTGTTCAAAATTCAGCATTTATGTGCTGAAGCTCATGGATAGAATGCCATACACTGCCTTAAAACTACAACCCCAACATTTGTTCTTTCTTCTTTTTCAGAATAAATAATAACTCAAATCTAATGTGTATATATGAGTTTTAAAACTAAAGCAAGATGATTTTAAGTACAATCTACTTGAAAAATGAACAAAACAAGTAAGACATTATATCCTGTAAAACTCATTAAATCTTTTGAGATATCTATGTTCACTTTGGAAACCAAAATGAATATAATTATTGACTGCTGAGAATACCACTTTAATCTTTATAACTACATAGAACATAAAGTTGAAAACATGAACATAAGCAAATAGGAAAACTGTGAATTTCTTAGTCTGTTTTTATTTTTTACTAAATAATGCAATTAATTACTCTAAAAATCCAAATTCTTTCATAGTATAGGACTAGTAAAAGGGAAAATAAACATTTATTAAATTTTACTAATATAAAGAATTTCTAAAATTTCTATATGTAAAATGTCCTTGACTTTATGTGGTAGGTATTGTTATCTCCATTTTACAGATGAAGAAAACTAAGAATTTAGAAGATTTGAATAATAACATGATATAGTAGCCAGAAATATAAGGATAATTGAAGGATCTTGAGAGGGAATTTAAATTCAATGGCTTTGGCTAAATAATTTCTTGGTACCTTATTACTTGGTTGCTTTAGTTTAAAATATCTGACACCCATATTAAAGGAAGAAAAATTTATTTCAGCCGGCAGTTTGTAGAGGTTTTAGGCCACAATCAGCTGGCCCTAAAGCAGAATGACATGGCAGTGGGGCATCACAAAGGAGAAAGAGTTCATGGCAGGCAGAAGGCAGCAAAAGCAAGCAGCCAGCAGCAAAGTAGTGAAGGACCAAGCAACAGCAGTGACCCTCTTTGTATTCCTTATATTCTATCCAGGCAACCCACCCTTTAGGATGGATAGCATTCACTCCCAGGAAGGGCCTTCCCATTATCTACTCTCAAAACTATACCAAGTCAATCCACAGACTAATTTAGTAATCACACAACCTTCATCCCAGCATCACTCACTCTAGATCCAGTCACCTCTGAAAAGCCCCCTCTGTGACTGCATGAGCCTTTGGGAGATATCTATCACAAACCATAGCAATTATTAATAATTTTAATTTTAAATGTTTGCTTAGAAGCAATTACAGTAAGTTAAGTTAACTCTACCATAATAATCTTAATCTTACAATCCTATGATTAGAGAATGAAATTTGAAATCTATTTCAACGTCATAGAATACTTCTCCCATAAATGGCTACTACTTTCTTATACTTAAATGACTATTCATTTATTACAATTCCATTAGTCCAACATATTTAACATGACAAGAGGAGACATCCAAACTCATGCCAAACCACTGAAGCAGACAATGCATGCAACTATTAACCCCCAACTACTTCATGTATTTATTCATTCATGCTAGGGATGTTGTGTGCCACCATACACCAGATGCAGTTCAAAACGCTAAAGGTAGAGAAAAAGCCTAAATACTTTTGGAATTCTTATTTTATTTTATTTTATTATTATTTTAAATTTTCTTAAACCTGGTTTTTGTTTGTTTTACTTTTGTCACAATGCTGGGGGTTGAACCCAAGGCCTTGTGCACATTAGGCAAGTGCTCTACTACTTAACTATATCTCCAGCTTAGGAGTTTCTACCTTTTTTTGGTGCTGGGGATTGAACCCAGGGCCTTGTACATACAAGGGCTCAACCACTGAGCCACATCCCTAGCCCAGGAATTTCTATTTTAATAGGAAAAATATATATCAGATAAATAGGTGTTTACTTGATTAGGACAGTAAATAGAGAATGGCTAGGTAGCTTAAAAAAAAAAAGTTAAAATCTTTTATGGCAAAAATTGACAGCTGTCACCCAGTGACTGTTATCTTCTTTGTAAATTACTTCTGATTTTAATTGCCTCCATAGCCATACAGAATACAAAACTATATATCTCTACATTTCTCCTTTGAGCTACATACAGTTACTCAACTAAGCTCTCCCAAGTGGAATGTAAACAGGCAAGGTATGGCAAATATAAATACATGTTCTAGTTGTGCATTTTTGTGCATGCCTGTAGTTCTAGCACTCTATGAGGATGAGGCAGGAGGATTGCAAATTCAAGCCCAGCTTGGCAACTTAGCTACCTAAGGAGAGTCTGTCTCAAAATGTTAAAAAGGGTTGGAGATGAATCTCAGTGCAAAGACCCTGGGTTCAATTCCAAGTCATACACACACACACACACACACACACACACACACACACTCACACACACATACTCACATACTTACACATTTTGAAAGGAAGAGATTGTGCCTTTTGCTTTCTCATTGTTTTTTCTTTTTCCTGCTGGCTAAAGCACAAATATGCTAATGGGTCCCCATGGGTCAGTATTTTAGGGAAAATACAGCAAAAAGTTAAAAGTTGAATGCACCTGTGATAATTAGGTCAATCATACCACCGTGATTTCCTATCTCGAGTTTAACTGTGAACAGTGTCTGTCTTTTTGTTTCCATTTTGCGGGATTTCTGTTACTCCCATTTGGCTTCACTTTGCCTTACACAAAGATATAGAAAAATGAAGCAGGGTAAGGACTAGAGGGCAGTATGATGTGAAGCTGTAGGCAGGACGATTGGGGAAGGTTCTCATCAGGACTTAGTACTTGGGCAGAGTCCTGAGTGTGTGAGAGAGTGGGCCACACGGAGTAGGGGAAGCATGTTCTGGGAAATTAAGAAGTTGGAAAAGAAAAATACCAGAGGAGGGAACGTGTTTCTATGCCCAAAGACCAGCAAGAGAGGCCAAGCTCTTTCCCACCATTCCCCCAAATAGAAGTCCTTGACTCCAAGCCTTAAAGAGACTGGTCAACTTTACAGGGACTATTCTTTATGAAGTCTCTTCAAAGAGTGTGACCCAAATATAAGTCTAAGTTTTTAGTACTCAGTTTCGTGGCTCAACCCATAGTGGCCCATTTCAAACTTCCTCCACTTCAACTTCAAATATTACCCACTTTTGTAAACCTAGCAGAAATTCTGAGGTTTGGCTGAGGGCTAGACCCTACCATTGCTTGTTTTCTTTCAATAGAAAGAAAACATTATTATTGTCCATTCTGCTAATTTTAATGACAGATAACCTATCATTCTATTTTAGTGTATGTATGTATTGCTTATCACCTCAATTAAAGTGTAGCATAAGAATTATATTTTATAAATCTTCTTTGGCTCTTTGAGTAGAGTCCATCTAGGTAGTCCAGGTTGGTCTTAAATTCACTATGTAGGCCCAGTTGGCCTTGAACTCACAGTTCTCCTGCCTCAATCTCTAGAGTGCTGGGCTTACATGCATGTACCACCAGACCTAGGTTTGTAGTTTTTAAACCCCTTTTGTTAATGATGTCTCCGAACAAAAGGTGTTTGATTAAAACTTCGTGCATGTCCAGGGAATGAATATTTCATGCAACCATCTCACAACCTAGACACACAATGGAGAGAACCTAATCTTTCCCTGTTCCTCCCTTACGCCAGGAAGATATGAGTAGCTGAAGTATTTGGTGCTATATATAGTCAGCTGATGTCAGCTGGATGCCGGTCCCTGCAGAAAGCCTCAGTCCCCAGTTTGAGTCAGAGCTGGGGACCATGCTGTCCCAGGTTCAAGGATAAAACCCATTGGGCCCCAGTGCCATCCATATCCCATCTCGAGTCTTCCTCTGCAGTCGGGAGTCAGCACTGCTGAAAAGCACGGTCTAACAGGAAGGTGAGTAAATTGTTTCCTAGAATATTTTATTAGTCAGTTGCCCTAGGAGGCTCAGAACTGTGACTCACAAATGAGCATTCTTTGCTTTGAAAGACAGCTGTTGGTGCCAATATTACAATGCCACCACCAGAGACTTCTGGTCTAATCTGTGTCTCCTTCATTTTTATAGTTTTGCTGGAATTGATGTACTGTGATGCTGATACAAATGAAGGCTAGTAAGGAAACAATGACAGATTAAAAATAAACCAGGGAAAAGAGAGAGGGTGGGTGAAGGAGGCTGTGCCTTCATTGTTTCTCGCTGCCTCATGACCATTGTACTAATGTACAGATGAGACTGCTCTGAGACTCGGAGAGTCATCCTCTGTTCACGGTGCTCGTGGATGAAAAACATGCTCTGTCTCCAGACAAGGAATGCACGTTAAAGTCTGAGTGGAGAGCAATCATAAATTCTTATAAAGAATAAGATGTTCTCTTCCAAAGGGAGGATTATAAAACATCCATTGAGTTTTTCACATTTTTCAATAATGTCCCTTTATTTCTAACAGGGAGCAGAAAACTATGCTCTCACACAGTACCGTGATGAAGCAGAAGAAAGAGCAAGCATCAGCCATCATGAAGGAAATCCATGGAAACGGTATCCAAAAACCCTTCACTCATTCGTACAGCTAGCTCAGCATTCAAGTAGAGCCTTCTTTATGTTATTCGCTATTCTACATGGCTTACTTCCTTCAAACCCTTGCTGTTCTGTCATAACAAACCTGGAGCTCTAGAGTGGGTGTAGAAAAGCCTATGATAATGAATCCTTTTGTAGTCCTCCTTTCTCATTTGGGAGCTATTTTCAGATGAACAACTGCTGTAAAAGGAATGAAGTAGTCTGACAGCTGATGCACGCTCTGCTTGGACTGCCTTGCACATTATCAGTTAGTATCACCCTCATTTTTTGGGTAGGCTTCGTATAACCTTGTCTTTATTGTCCATTCCTTATGGTCACTCTTGATTTCTTTTTCTTACACGGTATTAATCATTTAAAATACATCATTTATGAAAGCTATTGATTGACTCAAAATTAATATTCATTGCTTATTTAATCTGAAAACCGGCCTTCACATTCGATTTTTGATTCATTAATGTATTTTATGTGCAAAAACTATTTTTATTTATAATTCCTGAGAAGAGTGAAAAATATTTTTGTAGACTCAAAGCATTCACTAAAAAACATTCTAATATGTATTATGTGCAAGGCATTATTCTACTCTGTCCTTTTTTGTGACTCTTTGCAAATAGTTTTAGAAATCAACATTTTGGTTGTCATAAATGAAATACAATTTTGTTCATAAGCAAAAGATAGCATCAATTTTTAGGGTTAGGTAGAATATCTAGGTCCTTTTAAGGGTTGATCTGAGCCATTCCAGACATATTTGTGGAATTTTCACAGTATCTTTATTTCTTCTCCATTGGCAATGAGTATAGCCTTTCCCTGCAATAACAGTGAGATCTATACGCAGGATACCTGTGTGGGGGGCAGCCGGAACTGGATGAGTACTGTGTTTTCATACTGCAGCTTCTATAAAGCAAGTCGAACCACAGATGTGTACCTGCTCCCCATACCATGGCATGTAAAGGGTCCTGTTATTAAGTTTTGTTTTCCATTTTCTGCAATATGAAATCACTACTGGATTCAATTTGGTTCTCATGTTTTACTATGATATCGAATTAGTCTGGAATAAAATGAGAATAATTCTGAATCAGATACCAGAACTAAATTTGTATCCATTCAGAGTTACAAAATCTGTGCTTCTTTAAGTTCATATGCACCTTTTTTGTTTTTCTTGCTTCAGGCACTTTACTTGAAATTATTTATATAGTTTTCCTGCTCAACAAGGCAAAAATTAGATAGTCACTTGAATTTGAGACTAAATTGTTTGCCTTAAAACTAGACTGTAGGTGAGTTGGGCATGGTGGCAAATGCCTGTAATCCCAGCACTCAGGAGGCTGAGGCAGGAGGATTGCTGTGAGTCCAAGGTTAGCTTTGGCTACAAAATGAGTAAGTTCAGCCTGAACTGCATAGTGAAGCTCTGTTTCAAAAAAGACAGAATAAATAAATAAAAATAAACAAATGAAAAACTAGATTTAAGTTATTTTCAGTTTATATCATGGATTCTACTCTGTGTTAGCCCTGCTCTAGGGTAAAAAGTCTTTTTAAATTTTTTTTGGAAATACAACTGTTGTTTTCATGAAATATAAAGGGGAAAAATACAATAATGTCCCAAGGAGGAAAGAAACCTCAAAACTACTACCTCACCACCAGGAAATTTAGCTCTTTAAGTCTGGCAAAGCCATCTTCCAGCTCAGGATGAACTCCAGCCCTGAAAGAGGTGTCACATGCCCTGCCCGTGCTATGTCTCATAGTCCAGGTAACACAGGAATAGTGAGACTCACTGCAGATCAAACAGCTGTAGCACTTTCTCAAACAGTTCAAATATTTCATTTTCCTCTTCTGACATCTTTCATGGAAGTTTACGACGTGTACAACATGGTGTTTAGACATCTGGAGCTCCTGGGGTGGGGAAGGGGGTCATTTCTTCCTCTAAGGTTGGAGAATTGAAAAAAATTTAAAGAAACTTTTCTTTTTTTAAAGCCTCAATATGGTTACATGCATTACAGCAGTAAAAATTTCAGTAATTTAATATAAAACGTGCAACTGTTTTGGCCTCAATTATAAGAATAACCAAATCAAATCTGGGCTAGATCATACTTCATAAAAGTGAACAAGAACGGACCTCTGAAAACCCCTTTGTCAACCCCTCTTTTCCTGTGCATCAGGATATTTTTGCAGTATTGTAGTGTAGTTATTTTTATTATCCTGTACCCCAAAAACATGTAGCCTGCAGGAGAACGAAATGTGACCACGAGTCAGTTAGACATGCGGTGCAAATTCAGGGTATGGAAAATGGACTATGGCTGATAAATCTTTGACATAAATCAGCAGGAAAATACAATAAAAAGGGAGAGTTTTACATCAGATCATCCATCCTACAAGGAGAAATAATCTTAAAGAATTACTGAAAAATCCTCTCCTTAGGCTTTAGTGCTAACCGGATAGCATGAGTTTTAAAAGGTAGGTAATTCCCAGCTTCTACTGAGTACATCTATAATGTTGCTCCTTATAGATGTATTACGATTTGATGTTAAATTTTATACTGGAAGCAAATATACCACATGCCCAACATATAACTGATACAAAGTCTGCCTGTCGCCAAGCTTGTGTACTCTTAGGTTGACCCTTCTCATACTGCCAGTGATGAATGACCACCATTGTCCTCATCAAATTAGTAGCAGTGGAGCTACTGGTGAAGCTGTCCTGTGTTACTATTGTGACAAACTTCTGTGCATTCTATAAAAGTAGCTCAGCCAGTTGCTAGTACCAAGCAAGTGCTATTGTAAAAGACAAAAACACAAGACCTTTTGCCAGTATCTGTGCAAAAATTCATTGTGGGGACAAGAAAAGATGGCCTGTAACTCATCAGCTTTGTGCAGTCTTCCCTGGATTTGCGGATGTTTTCCAGGATGCATCATACTCCTCTCTCACCCAGTGACTCATTTCAAACTCAGAGACTGGAGGAAGAAAGAGGACTAGGGAAGGATAAAAGGATAGGAAGTAATAAATTGAAAGAGCAAGATATGTAGCAAGCAGAGAATGGAGTAAGAAGCTGCATTCTGGAGCTACTGGCATCTGTTTAGAAAAGGTGGGGAATATGAATCGGAATTAAAATAACCCTGAGAACTGAGAGGATGATATAGCCTGACTTTCAGCACAGATTTGTTACTGACAGTTCAGAATGGGAACTGCAGAAATAGGAAAGAAGACCACAGAACCTCATCAGGCTGCTTCTGTCAGCCTGCAGTATTTTTACCTGGGCTCTGGGGGAGGACTTTTTTTTGTATGCTTTTGGTTTGTTTTTGTTTTGCCTCTCAGGACTGGCAAACAGCTTTCCCCCCTGTGCACAGAAGGGAACTGGGCAGATTATTTTTGTAATTTCAGGAAAAGAGTTTAGCTTTGTGGTCTGAAAACAGGAAGCCCAGGTTCTCAGTGGAGTGCTGTTGTTGATAGTGAACCAGGAACCCTGAGTTCCAGACTAGGCCTCAGAGCCCTCATCGCAAAAGCAAGGAAGGCTGGACTCACTGACACATCGAACTCGAAAACTCCACCACTGCACTGGGCTCCATGCTGAAGTCAAAGAATGGTACTTTTGAGTTTTCCACCAGTAACGAAGGAAATGATAATAATGACATAAACTGCAAGGACGTGTTGAAAAAGTATGAAGTATAAGGTCTAGAATTTCAGAGGAAAGATTATATGAAGATGTCTGTTACTTCTCGTATGTGACCACATCTCAAACTAATTAACTTTCAACACCAACATGAAGAAAGTAGGAAGGCCAGATATACCTTACATCAAGTATAAAAAATCAGGGATAAAAGCAATGATTTAGTGTACATGTTTGTGTTTTGTTTTATATGATTTAACATTTTACATTAGACTTCCCATAACTCCAAGGAAAAACAAAGCCAGGAAAGGTTGTGTGTTTTTATTTTGAAAACTGGTGTGCTCTCACATTTTGCAAATTTATACATTTTTCTAAACATCTACACTTAAAAGGCCTTCCAAAAACTTACCAGAGCACTAGGTTAAATCATATTTTAGGGCCAGGGACATAACTCAGTGGCCCAGTGCCTACCTGCTAAGTGCAAGGTCCTAAGTTTGATTCCCAGTACTCTCCCCATCATATTTTCTACTAAAGTTGACACTGCAGAGTTTAATTCTAGCCATACTCGTCCATTGTCCTAGCTTGCTTTCTTTTTCTTACTATATCTCTCTCTTCCTTCCTTCCTTCCTTCCTTTTCTTTCTTTTAGAAGAGTTTAATTCTAGCTATATCATTTTATCATCCGTTTTTTGTGTTTTTTTGAGCCAAACTCACATTAAGTCACCTAAGCTGAGTTCAAATTCACAATCTTCCTGCTTCAGCTTCCCAATTAGCTGGATTTACAGACGTGTGCCACTATGCGCAGCCTCATCATCCTGATTTTCTTTGCTGCCATTTTCACTGTAGTATACTGTAGTCATACATTCTATAATAGTAACACATGTGCCATTTGTACAATTTAATCTGTATAACTCAATGCATTGGTAATCTTACTTCTTAAATGTTTACAGATTTTTTTACATCTCTTAAATTATAATATTTTCATTATTGACAGCTTTTAAAACTTTATAAAATAGGCTCAGAACTCAAATCCTAACAAAATACGTAAAATAGAAAAAAAATTATAGATGGGTTTTAAAACAATCTTTTATCTGTAAAAAGCTGACCAAAAAACTTTTTATCAATTGGAAGTTTTCAGGTATTACTCAGAATCACAATATGGATTATGATATTTTATATTATGGGTAATATGTATATGTTATGTGTGTTATTACATTATATAATAATATATATTTCATGGGTTTCTATTCTGTTCATATAGGCTGGCAGTAAATAGGCAGGAGAGTCCCAAGTAAGCATAGACAGAATCTCTTTGCCTCAATAGGACTTATAAATAAATAAGATAAAAAAATAAATAGGCCAAGTCTAAAGCAAATAATCTTCACCCAGTTTCCCTCCAATGGTTTTACTTATTCCATCAGATGGCAATTGGCAATCAAACATGGAGAAACAGTTTTAAGGGATCTTTTGTATAATTACAATTATTTGTAAGTGGATATCTTTCAAACTATGGATTAGATTCACTGATCTAACTACAGTTCTGGATCACTATAAATGACACCAGTAGGAAAGTATGCTTAGCAATATTATTTTCAATAGATGATCTAATGCCACAAAGATAATGTTCTAAGCTGGGAGGTCAAGGATATGTATCCTGAATAAGATATGTCATTTATCAGGCATCAAGATTAAACACACTGTTAAATCCCCATGCAAGGGTTTACAATAAAGAGCAGGAGACAGCTGAACTTGGGATCTCTCTGCTCAGTTGACAGCATTCTTCACTGAAAGTCTGAGCAATGCATGTGATCTTACATTAGATTCCCAACTCACAAGTGGTCCTGGAACTCCTGCTTTGGTGACATCACAAATTTAACTATTTGAAAGGATGGGAAGGAGCCTTGGATAATTTAGTTTATGTTTTTTTGTTTGTTTATGCAAAGTATGTTGACTTAAAATACTCCTGACACTGATGGATATGTCCAGTAGTATGCTAGTAAATATTTAACAACTGGTTCTCCAGGGAGAAAAACATCATGCATTGTAGAGTTTACCAGTTTCTGTGCTGTACCTACAACTACTATGGCCAATTTTGGGTTACCATTTTGGAGGCTCTAAATGCAACATATATGTACTATGCATTAGTTATATGATAGTAAATACTACAGTGTTTCTGACCAGGCAGATACAACATAATAAACATAAATAACCTGCAAGCATATATAATAGCAAAAAGTAGCAAAAGGATTATAATTTGATACTTTTGCATAATTTTGCTGTTTAATGTAATTTGTTTAATTATTAAGTGTATATAACAATTTTAAGAATGATGCTTTTGCGGTGTGTAGCCATGATAATTCCTGAAAATGTATGAGCTAACTCCTGTGAACTCAGTGCAAACAACCACGAGGGATCGTTCAGTGCTTCTGACCTGAGATATCTAAACTCCTTCAGATAGTCGCTTAGAGCCAGTTAACACTGGAGGAGAACTTACCGGCGATGCAGGGAAATGTAATGAAGAAGAAAAGAGGCTGAAAGTTGTTCAGTTACTTTGTGTGCCTTCTCATCACTAATTTGTCTTCTGTGGTAGCATAAATTTACTAGTAACAATGAATCATATTAGCTGATTACTTCTTTGTATTCCCTGCCATTGAGAACAGGTCAGTTCCTGGTTCTTTTGCACATTTATTACTCATAGCAGCTCCAGCGGTGTTTGCAGAGCTTTGCTAAAGAGTAGTGACTGTTTCTTGTAAAGCCAAATGAGTATGTAGCCGGTGGTAAAGGAACTTTTAAAAATACCTCTCTTTTCTTTTTCCTTTTTGAGATTTCACTTCTGGGCATCTAGGCCATCTGTCCTTTCTCTTCCCTATAACTCCATCTTTAATATGCATTTTGAATCTACTACAGTAAGGGCAAGAGAGAATAACTGTATCAGTTTGAATGCTTTTAGTGGAACATAACTGAAAACCAGAAACTAGCTCAAACAGTAAACAAAACTTACTGGTTTGCACAACTGCAAAGTGCAGAGGTGATGTGTAAAGCCTGGTCCAAAAGCATACGCATGGACTATGCAGCTATTTTCTACTCTGATTTCCTTGGGGTAAGCACCATTCCAGTCCTGGTGCTATTATTCTATCATATCTGTAAAAACATGCCAGCAGTTTCCTAATCAATATAATTCCTCCTGACATCCAGCAAGAAAAGAGAGTATCTTTGGCACATTTGCAGTGAAGGGTGTGTCTATTCCCTCTCCCTGGCCTTGGCCAGTTCACACTTGCTCCTGAACCAATCACAAAAGTGACTAATTCCCATCAAACACATCACAGAAGACTTGAAAAACACAGGGGCTACTGAGGTCACATGGTTATTTTAGAAGCATTGATAGAGCCACTAAGATAAGGGCTGTTAGGAAGAAGGAAGTCAGTTCTCAAATGTTCTCACATTTTGGTCTTGGGGCCCTCAGATTAGCTGTATGCCAAAGTTTACAATTTTGAACTTCTGGAAAGTCAGTGTAACATGCTATTCCTACTTTCTGGTCCTACTTTAACTGTTCATAATGACACAAATTACTCCAACTAATTATAGGAAAAAGAGAAGAGGAGAAGTTGAATTCTTCTTCCAGTTTCCTTACTGAAAATCCTTGTAGCTTTAACTGTAAGGAAAAAGATCCCACTGTTATGAAGATTGTCATCTCTGTATTATATAGTGTTTGCCTCTTTGGGATGTTTTATATTTCCTTAAATTGTACCATTAGAAAGACTTTTCAGGAAAAAAATATACATTTATTTGAAAACATTACTTGTAATACATAATTATATGTGTAACTCTAGAGAAAGGTTTGGTGGACAAAAGTCTGGGCTTTTTATTTTTTAGTCAAAAAATAGTCTGTTCCCCTCCTCTTTTTCCCTCCTTCTTCTTCCCTTCCTCTCCTCCACTACTTGAATCTTTTCTAGTTGTATTTCAAGACAAAGATTCCCCCTCCTTTTGTGCTATATCGCATCACAATGAGTAACACTTTATCTCTTCTACCTTTTATGATCCAGAGGGAACTTGCTATCATGATGCCAAGAATCAAATAGTTGAAATAACTTACTGTTGTCACACTGTTTAGTACATAGAGTGATATTCAAACACTGACAAACAATCCAGCTTTTCCATCCATGTTACAAGCATGGAAGAGATGCCAACTATATAAACAAAGGTGAATATGTATTTCCTACAGAACTCGGCCAAGCTGGCAGATGATTCCAGGATATCTCCGGTTGTGAAATATTCCCATCCTCTCTGTTCTGTCTTAATCCTTTTCCACAGGCTTTCTCTACTATCCCTGGAAACTGTAAAGCACAGTGCTGTGTTATGCTTTTAAAAATATATTAGAGATCTAGACCAAGCTGCTCTGCATTGTATTAGGAAGAGGTAGAAGTCTGAGGTCTCTCCTTGGCCCCCACTGAAACTTGAGGGGCTCCTCCTCATTACTGCTGAGAGAGGATAGGAGTTTGTACTGCAACAGACTTCAGAGGGAAGAGCAGGGAAGAGCTTATTGTAGGGCTACAGGGAAGAAAGTTCCAACCTCCCACCAGCCTACTGGGCGTGCTGATGAACCAGGCTACAACCCTGCAGGGTGAAGCTCCAGGCTGTCCACTTGGTCTTTGTTAACATGTATGGGGATGGGGCCAAAGGTTTTCCTGTGATGCTTGGCCAAAGTAGAATGGCCATTGTCTAAATATTTTCTATCTTATGAGGCTGCTCTTTTCCTGGTCTTTTGACTAGAATAACAGCCTTTTGTTGGGGCTTTATTTGTTTCTCCCCTTTGGTGCTTCTGGCCAGTTCCTTGAGCTTCAAGTCTGAGATATGTGAAGCTAAAAGAAAACCCAAGGAAACCATTTTCATGTTGTTCCTGGGGCTCCTTCTTCTCTCCACTCTTCTGAGTCTTCATACATAATGCCCAGAATTTTTATTTGCACTTAATAAATGTATAGGGTAGAAGGAATATGTCTACCCCATCTTCCCAGAACCGGAAATCCTAATACTGTGATTTTTATAGTTAGTGGAATTCCTCTCCATGTAATATCAAAACATGTAAAGAAATTGATCTTTTCAAAGCAAAATAGGGAGAATCATAAATAAATGATTCTGATTTATATTAAATACTCCCAAAAGTCTAATTATTGTGGCTAATCTATCATATCATCTAAGACTGTTGCTTTTTTTTTGTACCAGGAATGGCACTTAGGACCTTGCACTTGCCAGGCAAGTGCAACTATTGCTTCAATCATTCAAAATAATTATTTTCTTTATGGCCTAATTTTTCATCCTGAGCAATTTCACAGCATTCTTCAGTGGCAAAAGGATTCTGTGGACGATACAAAAAATATATTCCTGATTCTGGACACAAGGGAAGGAGTTTCATCTCTTTAGGATTTTGGAAAAGCACTTTAGTAATAGGAATAGGAAATAATACTCATTTTCTTAACATCCACTATATTTAAGACACATGGGACTCAAAGATTAAAGCATAAAGAAAATTTAGACCATAAAACAAATGTGACTCAGTGGGAATATCCATAAGCCATGAATATCTACACAGAGATATTTTAGAGGAGTAATTCACAGAAATGGCATTTGAGTTGAATGGGAAGGGTGTCCATTTAGTACTTATCATCTTCCCACTTTTTACAGGCTCCTTCGTGCTGAGTACAGAATAAATAGTATTTTGACACAAACTGGGAAATGGATAGGATGGCATGCAGGGTAGTACTTCAGTGTAGGGATAGCTCAAACTGACACATAAAAATATGAGGAGAAAAGCAGAGGTTCTTAGTATAACAAGTGGTGCTGTTTGAAAATTGCATAAATATACAAATAAGTCATACTAATAGTAATTAGCTAACTTTTATTCACCCTATTTGCCTGATATGATGCTAAATGATTTATATGAAGAATTTCATTTAATTCTCCTATCAACCCTTTGTAGTAGGTATTATTATTATCATTATTGTTATTATTATTATTCATCTGTACTTTAGCGATGAGGAAATTGAGGTTCAGGGCAAATAAGTAACATACTGATGTCTATGCAGTTAGCAAGTGGTGGAGGCATGATTTTGCCCAATGTTGTACAACTAAAGAGCCCCTGTTTAAATTACCACAATAGCAGACAACAAATTATGAAAGTTAAGAAAGCATTAGAAAATGTTTACTGTGAGTTTTTCATGCCAGTGACATGGTTTTACAGATGTAGATGGCATAGACCTGGGCAAGAAAGTCAGCATCCCCCGAGACATCATGTTGGAAGAATTATCCCATCTCAGTAACCGCGGTGCCAGGTTATTCAAGATGCGTCAAAGAAGATCTGACAAATACACATTTGAAAATTTCCAGTATGAAACTAAAGTACAAATAAATGTAAGTACGACTTGATCTTGCAGTATCTAAGTGGACAGGTGACATATCTAACTCTGTATGTATTTCTAGATTCTCCCACAAGTTACTCTACATAGTTTCTTTTAGTTGATTCTGTTAGACATTTTTTTATTCGTGATAATGAATAGTTTAGGTGATTAAACAAAAGCAGTGTTACATATGATATGAGCATGCTTTTAGTTCAGCAGGGACACTGTAAGCTTGCAGATCTGGCACTGAGGAACGGCTGAAAGGAGGGAGAGGGAGCGGAGAGAAGTCACTCTAAAAGTTTCCATGGTCTTATCGCCACCGGTTAAATGTTTGAGATGGAAACACATAGCGCTCCACAAAGTAAGGATAAGCATTGTTCTGGCTGATACACACTGTCCCTGAAAAATGTCTGGAAACTACACACATAATGTCCCCATAAAGCACTTATTTCACATTGCATATGGAAGTCTGATACCTGTTAAGGACGAAAGCAATGTGGGTATAACACTGGATAAAAATTTCCTCAACTATAAGCTAAAAAAAAATCAAACTAATTAATTAAATTATATTTTACATATTGTTTTAATATTGTATTCACTTAGACTGCGATTTGGAGTGACTGTAGAGGAAGAAGCTCATAGGAGGAAGGTGACCAGCTTTGGGAAAATGGCTTTAAAAATCAGGCACCAGGAATGAAGAACCAAACCTGAAGAGTGTATGGGCCTAAATGTGAAGAGCTTGTGGAAACTGCAACAACTAGGTTTTATTCACGGAGGGCTTCTTTCTATAGTTATGAATGCTCTTTAAGTTTCCTTACACAGAACAACTTCAAAGTTCATCAGTTCAGTCACTAAGAAGTTGTTTTGAACGGAGAGCTCACTTGTCACACAAGATTGATTTTACTAACTTCTTCCACCAGAATTACTAAAGCAAACTATAAGTAACATCCTCACCCACAAACAACAAAACTTGTTCATTTCTACCATTTGTATTTCTCTTGCTCCACTTATTAAATGTAGAGAGGATATTTTAAATGAAAAATTGGGGAGCTTGGGATATGGTTGAGTGAAAGACGGCTTGCCTAGATTGTGTGAGGCCTGGGTTCAGTCTCCGTCCTTCACATCCTTGGATTAAGTCTAGTTAAACTGTAGATTCAATTAGACGTCAAATTATACTCAACTACAATATTTACATTATGAAGGCTGATTTTTCACTTGAAGTTGTGAATAAAGATAATGTTCTGTTACCTCATAATTATGCATAATATCCTCTTAGCAGAAAATGCCTGTGGCTAGTACAGTGTGAGCTGAAAGTAATCCCTATGCCATCTGACATAGTCTGATTATGTAATCATATTCTTTCACTAATGATAACAGAGAAGACACTTCATGAAATAATTTAAAACAAGGTAGCTTAAAGAAAGTCTTGAAAAATCATCTACAAGTCTAGACATCTAAGCAAAAGAGTAATGTCAATTTTCCTAACTTCCATTTACAACTGGAAGAGTAGTACTTTAACTACAGTTCTAAAGAAAGGTACAAAGAGCTTTAAAATGATCTTATGGGCTGGGCGTGGTGGTGCACACCTATAATCCCAGCATTCAGGAGGCTAGGGTAGGATGACCAATGCAAATTCCAGGCCAGTCTGGCCTCCTTCAAGGTCATCCTGAAATACATAGCAAGACCTTCCCCAAAATAAAAAACATTAAAACATCTTTACACACACAACGTATTCTGTTATCACCAGTATCTCAAATTATTAACAATAATTTTACATATCCATGGTCAAATGTTCCAGTTATCTATAAAAAGTGTAAGAATTCGTCTTGAGAATTTTTCACTATTTCTAGAAAATTGGGCACTAAATGAATAAAATAGCCCCAACCAGGTATGTTAAATAATTAAATTCTGATAAATCAGGACAATAAACAACAATGAAGTATGCAATTAAGTTGCCTCTCATTGAATTACATAATGTACTCCAAAGACTGATGAAATTCACTGTCTCTTCTTTACAAATGAGGAAAGTTTATTCAAACAAGTACGCTGATTTGATTTAAGCACCAACATGCTAAAGGAACCTGAAACTGAGCTCTTAGGACGCTAGCACCAACGCCCATTGTGATGAAATTAAGGGGACTCTAGCCTGGGAACTGGGAGACCAGGGCTGGGCCCTGGCTCTGTCATCTACCAGGTCATGTGGAGTTAATTTCAGTTCCCCTGTTTTTATGGATTTCTTTTCTCATCTCTAAGATACTGGTATGCACACAGATGCTATGTACCTTCTAGTACGAACAACTGTGTATTCTCTGATCTTAATTCTAAAAATTGTCTGCACAATAAAGTACTAAGGAAGATAGCAGGCCACACAATATGATACATTCATTTTGTCCAGGTACAAATTTGTAACATTGTTAGTATGACAGAAATTTTTAAAATAAACATTTTCAAGTCTATTTCCATATACTTATTTATACTTTCAGCAAATATTTATTGAGTGTCTATTATGTTCTAGATTCAGTACTATCTTGGAAGTTTAAAGATAAATAAATGTAGTCTTTGTCTAATAATGGAGACCATAGATAGCAACTATTTACTTACAATCTAGTTCTTGAATCACCTTTATATGGCATATCACATTAGCCTAATTTATTGATTATATTTTCTGGAATTACTTTTACCTCTTCCCTTGAACTATAGACATTGTGAAAATAAAGATTTAAGGGGGGCTGGGGATTTAGCTCAGTGGCACAGTGCCTGCCTGGCAAACGCAAGGTCATGAGTTCGATTCCCGGTACTGGAAAAAAACCAAAACACAACCAAACAAAAAAAAGATTTAAGGTAGCTTCATATATTTCTTATTTTATAGTATTTTAGGACCATATAGATGAAAATATAAATCAAATCTCTAGTAACTGATGCCATTTGTTCAAACGTTAAGCACTATTTAAAAACAAAATGTAGAAGTGTACTTTTGAGCTTACTTGACCCCTTAGGGACACTGGCAGATTCATGTCATATATACTTTTTATGATACAATAATAACAGGAAATGTGTGTTCTTACAAAGAAACATTGCTTCTTACATCAGCCCACTTTGAAGCCCTAGTTCATGAACTGAGTTACTTCTTAAACAAAAGGCAAAAAAGAAAAGAAATGGATGAAGGAAATAGGCCTTCAAGGGAAAACAAAATGGAAAGTAACTAATGATAGTTAAATTCTCTTCTATAAATCATTATAAAAAGATATTAGACTTTTCCAAAGCTCTATAAATATTAAATAATACTTAAATAATATGCTATAATTAAACAATAAATAGTAGAGGGAAAATATACTAAAAAAGATTTTTGAAATAAGTCCCAATTAAATATATATTGGGATTCTGAATATATGAGTTTTTCAAAACATAACTTACACATACTTAGCCCAACAAACCCCAAAACACATGCTTTTATTTATGTTGGTATTTCAACAGAAATCATGTTATTTATATTATATGTATGTTTTTAACTTATACCTATAAGATATGGTTCTAGTTTTATTTTCTTTAGGATCAATTTAAGATAAATAGCAATACATTTAAATTGGTCTTTCCAACTTTTATGAAGGGAGTTATAGATGATTATGAAATGCTTTAATTTAAGATTTATGTCACAATTAAAGTCACTACCTAGCTATTAGAAGGCTCTGTTTCTACAATGAACTATGCTAGTGGAAGTACTGGGTGTCTCCTAATAATTAATGAATAACTGAGAGAGTTGATTTTCCTGCTCGTCGTTAATTCCCAGGAAAGTTTAAGGTTAGTATTCTCAAAAATTAGTGTAGATAGAATGTTTTATAAGTTTAGGTGAAATTCACTTACTGGACAAATTCAGAAAATTTAGAAAAAGGTAATTCTGTACCCATTATACATTTAGATTTCCTATACTTATCTGAGTTTTTTTTTATTCATAATTAAAGTTAGCAGAAACTGTTCATTTTAAACAGGTAGTGTAGGTTCAGAATTTTAAAAAATTAAAAAATGCTGATCTAGTCCATGAAGTCAAACACTTAGGATAGAAGCTAAACTCAAAATGCAAAATGTTATACATGTGCATATGTGAAAGTGCTTTAAATTAATTATTTAAAATAGTCTTTAAGTATAACATTATCTTAGAACTAAGGAAGGCAGAGTAATAGTGTTCAACTAGATTTAAACAGGACTGTAAACTAGTTGGGGACCCAAAATGACACAAATGCAGTAACAAAGAATCCAGCTACCAAGAACAAATAAGAAAGATCTTGAGAGGGTGGTACAGATCTTAAGAAGTGTTGAGATGTGAACTATGGACAGACTTCTGGTAAGTTCTGTCAAAACGCAGCAGGGAATGTGAAGATGCATCACACAGGGAGTCTAGGCTCTGGCCTCGGGAGGGAGGGCAGCCCACGCAGGTGAAACAGTCTGGGAAGGCATGGACGGGAATGAAAACAGTAACACTCCAGGAAACTAGCTGGCAGAAAGGTGCTGGTGGGCGTGAGAGGTGAGGAGTATGAGCCCGTGCAGGATCTGCAGTGCAGGATCTGGAGTCCTGAGCGCGAGCTTGCGTTTCATCCTACGGACAATAGGAGCGATTGCTAAAGACCTGAGTCATCCTGTGCCCAGAAGCACTGACGTTCAGGCTGAAGGAGAAGGGCCTGGCAGGAAATGAACAGGAGGCGGTTGACTGCGTGATGAAGGTCTGAGGGACGAGGACATGCACACGAAGACCATGTGAAAAGAAAAAAAATGTTTTAAAGTAGGTCATAGTACCAAAAAATCAGCTAGATTTGATTGATTCACTAAAATTTTAGCAAATACTATTTATGCTATATAAGGCACTGTCAAAGGCTATGTAAAAATGAAATAGAGGAGTATAGAGAAGTCCCTGTTCTCAAGGAGCTAGCAAGCTAGTAAGTACAACAACAACAAAAGTTGATTCAAGAGGCAAATAAGGGCAAATGATGTGTGAGAAGCAGAAAGAAAGACAGTATTTTGACCATAGTATGAGGGAACCTCAGGGAAGGGGTGGCTGCTAAACCAGAACAGATCTGACCATGGAAATAGTGACGGAGGCCTCTTGCCTGGGGAAGGCCTGAGACCCAGAATCAAAAGTAGGAAAGTGTAGTGGTAGTGGGGAGCCATAGCTGGTTTAGTCTGATGTTTAAGTTACATCTTCAAAACTGCTGAAAGATGAGGCCAGACAGGCAGATCTGAGTGCAAGACTTCAGCCAAGTGGGAACCTGAAGGTAGGTTTGCAATTAGATACACAAGGTTTAAAGTTTTAAAAATGTTTACAGTTTTAGTACTTTTGCTATAAATGTCAACCTTAGCCAGAGACAGCTATAAGAAAAATCCTTCCCAAAATATGAAAACTGGAAATGAAGTTGACTTTAAATTAAATCTGTTTAAAAAACTATTCTTTGAATATATATATGTATATTTTTTCTTGGAAAGTTAGTACATCAAGGCAAGTTATCAATCTTGTACAAATATAATGATTTCATTTAATCACTATCTGCTCTAAGTAAGAACTCTGATGCAGCAGGCAAAAGAACAGGATTAGATGTAAACTATTGTGTGAAAATAGACTTTGCGGGGATGCTACAGAGATTAACAAGAGTGCAAAAGGCATTTGGGGAGTGGCTGTTTATGGGTGAAGTAAGAAAAAAAAATAAACTTTATTTCCTTTATAATGTTAGCAAATGAGACCCTAAATTTATAGCCTTTATGATATTTGAATTTTAGGACAAAATAGACTTTATTATAAAAATTCTAGAAAGTTAAGTAAGTAATAAAATGTAAAGGTATATTTCATCATAAAAATCTAATAAATAAATACAGAAATATAAAAACAGTAGGTATTTTCTACATATATCTCACAGAAAAATGTCAACACAGTCTGTTTTTGTCATGCTCTTGGCTAAACTTTTCTTTCTCAATTTGACCTTTTACACTTATATTTAAGATGAGGGTGGTGATGCATCCCTGTAATAGTGGCTCTTTGGAGGTTGAGGCAGGAAAATAGCAACTTCAAGGCCAGTGAGGTGTACATAGCAAGTTCGTGGCCAACCTGGACCACAAGACCAAGGTGCTGTCTCAAAAAGAAAAGTTTCTTATAAAAAAAAAAAAGAAAACTTTCTTTCAGCATTTTATTTTCTAAAAATTACAAAATGTACTTTCTAGAAGTCCATGGAACTGAAAGTACAAATGACTTTTCTGTTTGTTTTTTATTTGGGGAATAGAAATTATATGTATATCTGCTATTCAAATTTCATATTAAATTTTAAAACTTTCTACATACTAAGGAAACTAATTAAAACTCAACTATAGAATGAAATGCTAATGCAAGAATCTCTAAGTTAAGTATTTGACCAATATGCTCTGCATTATTAGATTAGTAAATATTTTAAAGTTAAATACATTTATCTTATAGGAATGTTATGAATAGAAAATTAAATAATTGATATGAAGCACTAATGTAGTTCCTGGCACACAGTAAGGTTTAATAAGACTCGGTTAATTTTGATTTTAATTATTATTCTATGATGTCATCATAAAATGAATCTTAGATTGATATCAACAGAATTTCTCATTGAACTCAACCTTATTACTATGTAAATTACTGAGGCCATCTAAACAATAAAGTGGCATTATATTTAAACTTTAGATAGACAAATGGAGTCTTGTATGTACAACTCTTATTAGTGTACCTAATATTTTAGTTTGCACTTTTGATCAATTACAGCACAATCTTTCTATGCAAAATGAAAAGATGGATGGAAGCCACTTGGAAGGTAGTTCACAGCAAGCACCCTTGACTCCTCCCAACACCCCAGATCCACGAAGCCCACCCAACCCAGAGAACATTGCACCAGGTAACCAACCCCCTGACAAATAGAATGATAAAACTGCTATGTACTTAAGATATGACCGTGCCATTTGCACCATTTATTGAAAGTCATTTATATGAAATAGCTTTTCTCATTAAATATCTGTTTTAGATAAGCTTAAAATAATGGTAAAAATTGAAGCCTAAAGAATTATGTAAGATACTTATAGTAGCTGTAGGATTTTTCAGATAGTCCATTCTTGCCAATTACTCGTTATATTGAAAATTAAGCGATTTGTAGTTATTTTGAAATTCTACTTGTGTGGAACTCTATAATTTATGAAATTCGATGATATACACTGTCTTTAATTTCTCCATATGTGTGACATAGTTATTACCCATTATAATCATCATTTTATAGATTAAGAATGTCTACAGATTATGGATGTCAATGAGGCCATATTGATTGGTCAAGAATTAAACACAACACCAAATTTACAGGTGCCTTTTGTGCAATGACCTAGTAGAGATTGCTATTATTAGTTTCTGCTCCCTCACAAGACTTTACATGCAGTCCCTTAAGAGTGTACATTTCTTCATTATCTTAGAAGCAAATCCTTAAATAGTATATATTATTTAAAAACATTATTAATATTGAAAGAAACTTGGAAAATCATATTATCTATTCAGACAATAACGTTTCAAAATAGCTTCCAGCAAATTTGCTGTCTTTGAAAATTCAAATATTATGTACAAAGTAAAGTTTTTAACTTTAAAACTTCTTTTCTTGAAAGTATCAATATCTGTCATGTTCTTATAGAATAAATGGTAAATTTAGCAAAAGCACTACTATAATTTTTCTCAAATAGGAATACTACACTACTTTTAAAAAAATGTACATGAACCAATTGTGTAACACTAACTCTTTTTGAAATGTAAGTTGAACTGTCAATGTGGAGCATTGATAGAATAGGGCAATCTTACTAAACACGGGGAGGAACACTGGTAACACTGAAGGAGCCCGATTCGTTACAAGTGATATGCATAGAATTCTGAAGTGTAACATTCTCTGGTAGCTTTCAACTAAAAGTTACAGTAGAAAAGCAAGCTTTTCTTGTCAAACAGATCTGGGTTTAACTCTGTGGCTTCCTTTACCTTTTGCCATTTGACTACTATGTTGGGAAAGAATATAAATCTCTGATCCTCGTTTTCATCTGTCTTTACAATAAAGAAAACGTATGTCACTGTACAGGGTCACTACTAGAATTCAAAAGTATAGTCTGTAATATAATATGTACCCATTTAAAGTTAATTTTTTACCTACACACATTTATAATCATTCTTATGCAATAGAATGCATAAGTACTGTATTCTTTTAGCTCCAAATACTGTACTGCAACACCTTGATTTTTAATTTTTGAAATAGTTTTTTGTTGTTATTGTTGTTGTTTGTTTTTGATTTTGTTCAATAGAGAAAAGAGCAGATATATGGACAAGTTAATGTTGTTCCAACTTGATGCTCCCATCTTAGAAGTCTCATTATATGATTATCACTGCACACTGTGAGATTATAATAAATAGACGAATTGCTCTCTCACCTCAAGGAATTCCTTCACGGGGAACAAATGGACCAAGGAGGGAGATAGGACGGGACAGCACAGGTCTCTCCATGCTTCTGAAGGAGAGCATGGCAGGAGATGAGGTAGACAGGTGGGAAGGGCTGAGTGGTCCTGCTAAGCAGTCCGGCTTTGTCTGGAGAGCCACTAGACAGCTCTCTAGGGGAAGCGAGGGACATGATGAAGCTTGCCAATGGGAGAGTCACTTGGGCAGCGCGTGGGGTCAGCTGTCAGAGAGGGAGGGGTTGGCAGCTGAAGGATTAGTGTGAGGGCTGCTGTCAAAGCCCAAGCAAGAGACAGGGCCTGCGCTATAATGAATTGGAGATGAAAGAAGAACAACGCACCACATTGTTCTGTTTGCACACCACCGACATGAGGTTTGAATGAGAATTTGATGAAGATGTGGTTTGTAGACCATACCTAAGATTTACTAAAGCCAAATCTCTGGAAAGAAGAACTCATTATCTACATTTTAAATAAGTATCCATGGTGATTCAGAAACATGAATTGTTTGAAAGCCACTATTCAGAAATCCTTAAGAAGTGGAGTCAGGTTGAACATGGTAGCACATGTCTATAATCCCAGCTACACTGGGGGGCTGAGGCAGGAGGATTCAGAATTTGAGGCCAGCCAGGGCAATTTAGCAAGACCTTGTATATATAACTGAAAAAGGGGGGGTTGGGAGTAGTGTGCTTGCCTGACTCATGTAAAGCCCTGGATTCAGTCCCTAGCAATGCAAAAAATGTAAGTATAGGTAGTAATACTTATGATTTGTAGACATGGGCATCTAAAGGCAGTAATAACATCAGTAAGTTAACTAATATAGAAAAAGAAGTAGGATGTATTAGCAAATGGTTGCACCTAGGTCTAAACAGGTTATAAAGGATGCTGATAGAACATTTGTTTGGGTGAATAGAATAAGGGGTTCAATAGAACAGTTTGGAGATTAAAAAGCACAAACGGGATTATCGATGTATAGGTAACACTTACAACCATAAATGCAATGGATTTTTTTAAGGGGAAGAAATGGTGTAAGGGAAGACCTTTGACTAACATCAGTATTTAAGAACCCAGCAGAAAAGCAACGCTGCCAAAGAGATTACCATTCCACACCAGAGGCCATCAGGAGAGAAGGCGATGATCACACACAACCGCTTGGAGATGGAACTATCAAGGAAAAAAGTGTTTGAGAAGATAAACATTTAAGTGTAAAGAGCTCATAGGCACAGTCTGAAGAAAATAACAAAATAATTTAGGAAATAGTATGTGGTCAGACCAAAGTAGAAGTGATCCATGGGTTTTGACAAAAGGAGAGAAGAGAGAAGTGTGAAGAACAAAACAGACAGGCCTGCAGCAGGGATGCAAAGCAAACAGCTGCATCTTAGGGACTCCTTTAAAGTCGATGCCAGGAATGTGTGTGTTTTAAATGATACTGAAACAAAGCTTCTTGGAGAATAAATCAGGGCAGTAAGGTTAAAAGCATAAAAGCTAGGTCAGAAATCTTAAGGAAGAAACAGAGGCCCTGCATAAGGAAGTGAAAGCAAGTTCCCTTTTTTGAAACTTGAACACTTTACAGGGCAGTCAACAATTTAAGATAGGTAAGACCCAAATATTACCTCTAAGGTGCAAGCTTTGAAGGAGAGAGACTTTTGCCACTGCTGTTTCTGTGGAGTCTTACTACAACTCAGTACCCATTTTCAGATTATTTGTGAAGTGTGAGGTCTAATACAAGTTAATGGAAGGGGCACAATTTTTCAAAAAAAGTAAATGAACAGTTTTACCTGAACAAATATAGTCAAGGAAAAAGTAACTAGATGATTTGGAAAACTTAAACATTAAGAAAAATGGTTGTATTTTTAAAAAATTCCATAAGCTAAAATGGGATTTAAAAATATCTTACACTTTCAGACTGCATGTTTTCTGAGGGGTCATAAAAAGGATGAATTCTTCATAGATTTACCCCGGCATGAACAGTTAAACACAGTGAGATGTTAGGTGGAGTTTAGTAATTCTAGGACACTTTGTTTACTTAGTTTTTGCTCTATTTTTCCAAAGGATATTCTGGACCACTGAAGGAAATTCCTCCTGAAAGATTCAACACCACAGCTGTCCCTAAGTACTATCAGTCTCCCTGGGAACAAGCCATTAGCAATGATCCGGAGCTTTTAGAGGCTTTGTACCCTAAACTTTTCAAGCCTGAAGAAAAGGTGGAACTGCCTGATTACAGGAGCTTTAACAGGTAATTCGGTTATTGGGAGTGACAGTTACATATGTAATATAAAGACTTTTCCACCATGGTTTAAATGCTTGCTAAATGAAAAGACTATAAAAAGCCACATAGGCAGATTTCCATGTCTATCTATGGAAGAACTTTGTTAAAAAAATACCTAGAAAAGCTATGTAAAAAAATTAAAAAAAAAAAAATTGAAAAGTTATCAAGGAAGTGGATTCTTGGAGGCCAAGATCTTGCAGGAAAGGAAAATTGAGAAATTTAAACCATCATTTGGTACTGCTTTTCATCTTGAGGCATATGTGTATTCACTGATACCATCTAGGGTGAGGCCAAGAAGCTGAGCAAACCTTCCCATGGTTCTAAGTCTGAGAAAACCAAAAATAGGAGTATATAATCTTTTAAAGAAGAATCCTGGTTAATGTTCCAAGCTTTCATCTGAAAATCCTAAAAAATATACACTAGAGTAAAACACACAAGTAAAAGACCAGCGTTCACAAAACTAATCTGCTCCCAATCAGCGTAGTCTTAAATTTGATAAAGGCCACATCCTCCAAATCAAAATGTCTGCCGTGATAAAAATTAATCTTCTCTGAGGAGATAATTGTACGATGTGAGTACTCAATCATCTCTACTGTTTTTTGTCCTTCCTTTTTAAAAAATCCCCACAAAATTTCGCATCTTAACCATATTTAAATGTACAGTTCATTGGTGTTAAAAACATTCATAACGTTGTGTAGCTGTCACCACCACCATTTCCATGACTCTTCTCACTTTGTAAAAGTGAGATTCTGAACCCATTAGAGATAATTACTTCTCATTTCCCTCTACCCTAGTCCCCTAACAAACACCATGGTACTTTCTATCTCTCAGATTCTTACTACTTTAAGTACTTCATATAGGTAGAATCATATAGTTTTTGTCTTTTTGACACTAATTTCACTTAGCATGTCCTCTAGTTTTAAAAAATATTTTATAAATTTATATCACCATAAATGTCAAAAGATTGACTACTGTTCATGGAAAAGGGGGTTTGTGATTGGGCAGGGACATGTACAGGGCTCTGGGACAACTCCTAATATGTGTAATCATTCCAAGATTTTTCATTTTATATACACTATATGCACTTACATGAACTTTTCTGTACTGTGCTATACTAAATAACAGAAAAAAACTGAATTCAATAAATAGAATTAATGGCAGATTAGACATAGCTGAAGAGAGGATCAATAAAGTGACATAAGAAAATATTCCAGGTGAAGCAGATAAAAAAAGAGGTCCAAAGTGTACAAAAACAGTAGAAGACACGAGTAGAACAATAAAAATGTCAGTATATACGTGTGATTGGATCTCAGAAGGGAGTAGGGGTGAAGGAATATTGGAAGAATAATAGCCAAGAATTTTTTAAATTGACAGAAGACATCACATATAGGTTCAAGAAATAACACACAACTGAAGAAGGATAAAGTAATGACAATAAGGAAATCTTAAAGCCAACGAATAAAAGATGTATTATCTGCAGAGGAGTAAAATGTGTCAGTTTCCTAATTAAAATTATGAAAAACAATGAAATAACTTTAAAATAATGAAAAAGCTGCCAGTCTATAGTTCTATATCCAGTGAAAATATTCTTTAAAAGGGGGCTGGGGATTTAGCTCAGCAGCAAAAGCGCCTGCCTGGCATGCACAAGGCCGTGAGTTCGGTTCCCGGTATCGGAGAAAAACAAAACAAAACAAAACAAAACAAAATTCTTTAAAGGTAAAATTAAAAATAAAATATACTCATAGGTACATTTTTCAAACAAAGACATTTGTTGACCCTTGCTAGACAATAAGAAAAAGATAATAAAAGAAATGGAAAGATAAAAAATTATTATGTCCACAGAAAATTGAAAATAAGCTATAGGTAAATTGTTACAATTAGTGCTGCTCCAAAAGTAGAGAATACTTTTATACAAAAGTAGAGAATACTTTAATATATTGGTGTCTTAGTAACTGTCAGTAAAGCACAATACCCAATACCTGCAACTTAATGATGAAAAAAAAATTTTTTTTTTTGTACTGAGATTCAAACTCAGGACCTTGCACTTGCCAGGTAGGAGCTTGCACCACTGAGCTATATCTCCAGCATGAAAAGTTTTATTTTGGCTCACAGTTTTACATGTTTTAGTTCATACTTGGCTGGTTATCAGGCAGAAACAGTATGGTAGAAGGGCCTCACAGAGAAAAGATGTTCACATTATGGTGGCTAAGAAGTGGAAAGAGAAAGGAGGAGCCAGGGAGGGAGATAAACCCTTCTGGGTCACATGCTCAGTGACCTGGCTCTTCTGAGCAGGACCCACCGCCTAACACCACATGCAGCACATTCAGGTAGGGCTTCATAAGTGGATTAATCCACTGAGGAATATAGCACTCTCAGGAGCCAATCTCCCTCCAAAAGCCCCACCTGCATGCATGAAAGTTTTGAGGGACATTTGGAATCTATACCATAACAACTGGCGACAAATAACTAGAAAATAGTGTTCATTGCCTTTTACCTTATGATTTGTGCACTTTTTTTTAAAGTATCTTACATCTCAGTAAAATTTTCAATGCAAAAAAAAATCAGATAGGCAAAATATCCAATAAATTTCTGGGCCTTTATTAATTAAATGTGTCAAAAATATTCTTTGAATTAGTCTAGAACACAGTCTAGTCATTCAAAGGAGAGATTAAAATAATTGTTATGTTTAAATGAGTTATTTTCCATGTTGCATGTCAACAGGATTTTATCAAACTACTCAAGATTATGAAAAACATAATTTGACTAAAAATTTGGTTCATTCTACATGTTTGAAAAATAAAATAAGTATCATTTCCTTCTGCTTATTAAGCATTTCAACATGTTGCAATGTTAAAATTTTGTTCTGATATACACTTCCTATTTTTGCTAAAACAAACAGGAGCAACAGACTGAGCAACAGTTTTCAGTTAGTTTCATAGCTCTTGCAAAGAGTAAAATAATACTATTTGTAGCCCTATGTTATAATACCTAATTATTATTATTATCTTAATAAAGCATAAAGATGTAAGTAAGATATAGTCTAATAGCATTCAGTGGCAGTAATGATTGAATGGAAACTTGCTACCAAGTGTAATCACCATGAGCTGAATTCTTATAGTCCTTTTGAGTACATTCAAGTTTTGAGCCGTATTCAAACCCATGTAATAGGTGAAAAAAAAGTAAACTGCAAGCAAGGAAGCTCCTAGCTTTGCTTCAAAAACCTGTGTGACTTTGGGTACTTAACTTCTTCATTTCCTCAGATATAAAATAAATTGTATGATTACATGATAAAGTGCTTTATATAAAATCTATATGTCAGCTATTTAATAGAATAATTTATATTTTGGTGGTTTTTTTGGACTAGGAATCAAACTCAGGACCTTGCGCTTGCCAGGCAGGTGCTTGTGCCACTGAGCTATATCCCTGGCCCTATTTTTTTCTAGACAGCAATTTTACCTTACAGAATAATTAGTAATTGGCATATTGTATATCCAGCATTATCAATTTTTAACAAATGGAGTCCTAATAGTCCAAATCAATAAGAAAGCATCTGTTAACTGAATCTGAATGAAACAGGCTTATTACTCATTATATAGGTATCACAGTATAAAAATCAGGTCAAGCGAGAGCTGTGTTTGGAGAATTAATGTTAAGAGAATTAGAGAGCTGCACAGTTAACTTTCAGTAGAATATTTCAGATCTTTCCATGGAAATTTTTGCTTCACTAACTTTGACTAAAACTTGAAACTGCTTTCAGAATGCTAATAGACTCTCTTTAATTTGTGCCTTGTGGGCAATAAAATTCAAACAGGATGTAGTCTTAGTGGTGCCAAAAAAAAGAAATGAAAACTTTGGCTTCCCAACCACAACCTTCCACTGAATCTGTGGCAGAAGTGGGAGGTGAGTGAAGAAATGGAAGGAAATACTGTCATTTACAAGAGAAGAAAATGCCCATAAATTCACAGAAAAAAAAAAAAAAAGGATGCTAGTTAAAAAAGAAAAAGCAATCCTCTAAATACCAAACCCAAAAAGGAGATCTGGGTGCAGACGAGTGTTTCTTCTTTGACTTAATTCAGAAAATAAATAAATGATTAAATTTACTTCTGGAATTAACTAATGTAAAATCAACTGTACACATTCAGTTTAAATCTAGAAACATTCACCTCCAGCCCCTTGTACCTAATGGTTAACTATTCATTCTTAAAATCCCAGTGAGGGTATGTGACCTGTGCAATTGGACAGGGCCCCCATTTTGAAAGGGCCATACTTGGTTTAGTAATGTTCTACTGTTCTTGTCTTGAGATTCTTAATAAATCTGAACCAGAAGACTTGTGTTTCCATTTTGCACTGGTCCCTACAAATTATGTATCTGCTCCTGATCCAGGCCTCCAAGTTTAAGGTGGCTTTCCTGACCCACCAGGCCCATGGAGATGCATTTTGCCTTGGGCTCCTCTTACCTCCAGATATCCTTTCCTTGCACTATCTTTTTCCACATGTTTTTTCTTCTTATTTCATTCTTTGTTGTCTGTGAGCTCACTGAGGTTAAGATCTACAATATTTTTGTTTTTGATTCCCCAACACATAGTAGAATGTTTAGACATGCTAAAAAGTAATTCATTGTAGAGATAATAGATGAATCAGCCAATGAACAAACTATTGACATACATTGTCAAGTATCCAAAATGATAAATTATTTTCTTGGAAATCTTAAACACTGAAGAGTAACTTTTATTTTAGAATGAATCAAATGTGAGTCCTCAAGTCACTAAATCAGATAAGAAATGAAACACTGAATCAGCTAGTTTTGTCATGAATGAGACAGCAACTGCATAGAACCAGCCCAAGTGGGTTCAGATTCCTAAACACATTGCCCTTCTTAGAAAGTGACCTGAGAAAGCCCAGTACTCATTCAGAATTACATATTTTATAGGGGTGTGGTTTAGGGTAAGGAAAGCAAAATGTGAAAGTCTGGCTGCATAGGTTCGTATGCTGGTTCCACAACTACATAGCTGGGTGACTCTGGGCAAGTCATTAACTTATATGTACTGGTAAAGTGGGGGTATAAATGGAACCATCTCATAAAGTTGATATGGGAGTTTAATGAGAGAACCACATAAATAAAGCCTCTGGTACTCCTAGTGTGGCCACAGATCAGCCACACAAGGATCACCTGGAGACTGGCAAGAAATGGAGAATCTTGCCCTACCTTTCATTTTACCGAGAGTCCATGGTGTTGCCTCTAGCTTGAGAGGCACTTACACAGTGTCTGATACACAGCATCCATTCAATAAATACTAGCTCTCATCATTACTGTGTCTTCTGAAGTTTAATAATCATAAAGCTCCTGAAAGTTGATCCAACTTCTTGAAGTTCTTTTCTCAGACTGACTTTTCTTATTTCCAAAGTAATGATTTTAAGCCCTGGATGGGAGTCTGTACTAACATGACTGCAGAAATACTACACCAGACTGAGGTTTTGACCCAATCAGTGATGTGTTATTATCTGCATCTTTCACAGCAATTTTGAGGAAAAATTATAAGGTCAGTCATACTGAGAAGAGATGTAATAGAAATTAAATACAGTGCTCTTCAGAGAGGAGCAAAATACTGAAAGACAAGAAAATTATGGATATGAGATTTTATACATATATGGCACAGTTATAGCTGTCACAGCCATTCTGGAGCTGTGCATCTACTCTGCACATCCCTCAGTTACTGAAGATGCAAAAGCTGGCTCTCTGTCCTCCTGTCCAGTTGTCCTGTCTTCACTCCAGTGGCTTCAGAATCCATTTAAATGATTGACTAAACTTTCTGCTCTTGCAAGTCTTCCATTGTCTCTCTTGGAAGGATTGTTTTTCAACCCTACATGAGTTACTTTCAATTTTTCTTAAAGTTTGCTCTTATCACTTCCTACATCACCTCCAGAAATCTTAATATTAATTATAAGGTGTAATGAAAAACTACAGTGAATGTTTAAATTTTTTAAAAAATTGTTACAGTAAAAGACATATGGTCATTAATCCCCTTCAAAATATTCCCCTCGCTTTAAACACACTTATCCCATTGCTCTTGCTACTTGCTAAAGCAGTTCTGGAAGTCTGTTTTAGTTGTAGTTATCTCAATGTTCTGAACTGATTCAAGTTTACCTTTCATGATGTTTCTGAGTTTGGGGAAGAGCCAGAAGTTGCACAGTGCCAGATCCAGTGAATCGGGTGGATGAGGATACACCATAATGGTTTTACAAGCCCACCTTTCCCTGGCTGGCATTCTGCAGCAGCATTTACTGTATTATTTATCACACCTCATAAAGACATTCTCCAAAGAGGACTTCCAGAACTGCTTCAGAAAGTGGCAAGAACGATGGAATAAGTATGTTCAAAGCAAGGTTGAGTATTTTGAGGGAGATTAATGACAATATTTATGTCTTTTTCTGTAATAAATGTTTGAATTTAAATATTCACCATATACTTTGATCAGCCCTTGTATTTCATTCTGTACCACCATATCACTATGCCTGTTTACTCTTTACTTCAGGAATGTTTCAATTGCACTCACTAAAGTCACCTCATTTATAAATTCATCAACCCATTTGATCATGCTTTCTTCTGATATAATCAGAGTCTATAGCCCATCAATGACTTATCATACACGGCTTGTCTCCCTTTCTCTCTTCAACTGTTGTTCTTAACCTCAGAATATCCAGTTCTAACTAAGAGCACCCCTGTCTCTTCACTTGCTAATCATGGCTAGAGAAAAACACAGTCCTGTTGATTGTATCACCTTAAATTGATCACAAATTTCAGCACTGTCAGGCAATCGAAGAATATTCACTAGCCAATTCACTCCTCCAGTCTCCTAAATTATCATCATACCTTGTCTTCTCTCCCCAAATAAATGTAAAACTACACCCCACTTCTCACTCTCAGCTGGTGACCTCACTTGTAACTGTCAGACAGTGGAAGCAAATTTACAAATGGAGTGCATCTGAACCCTGGAGCTGTGTCTTTTCTCCCAGAATAGTAGCTCAGTTGCCTGACCTGTTTGTAACGTGGTTGCCTTCAATTGCATACTTACTCTCATTCCCTCTCATCCACTCCAGACTTACCCTAGATCAATTTTAATAGGTTTTTTTCCTATCAGTATACAGACATATTAAAATTTCCCTCAATTTGAATAAAAATCATCCTCTTTCCTCAACCTCCCTATCAATTACCTCTGATTTCCATCATTTTTCTTGATAGTGAAAATATCCACAAAGATCTTCTGTATTCATTGCCCATATTTCCTATCGTCTCATTCTCTTTTGAACTCATTCCAACTAGGACTGCATCAGACTACTACACTTAAGAGCTGTCATCTATGTTATCACATTCAATGGTGAATTTTCAATTGTCAATATATTCAATTTCACAGCACTATATGATATGGCTCATCATTCCCTCTTCCAAAAATAATTTTGTTCCTTAGCTTTTAGATCTCCAACTCTCCATATTTTCCTATAGATTTCAAGGTTCCTTCCTTTCCAAACTCTTCCTTTCCAAACCATCTTCTCTCTCTTCACTCATTCTGGACTGTGATTATATACAATTACAGGACTTCAAAAATCATCTGTTTGCTTTAACACCAACAACATGCGCAGAGCTAAACCTTTTCCTGAGCTTCAGCCTTCCACTAAAATTCATCTTTAATAAGTCAGAACTCTTGATTTCCAGCCTCCAAAAAGTTCCTGTTCCAATCTGTCTCATCTCAGCAAATGCCAGGTTATAGTCCCCTTTGCTCAATTAAGCAACGTGGAACATAACCTTAATTTCACTTTCTGTCTATTTCTCCATACCGTTAGCAAAACCCTGTTAGTCTTACCTTCAGAATTTATTCAGCCACTTCCCTACACCTTATTGATATCAAACCATCATCAGCTCTTACTTTTATTACAGCCAACACTTTAATGTGGGACTAAGGGTTTTCAATCTTGTCCTCCTTTACGTTGTTCACACAACAGCCAGAGAGAGCATTTAAAAATGAAAATCAAATCACATTACCTTCCTGCTACATGACTGCTGTAAGATTTAAAATTCAAACTTGTTATCAAGGCTTACCAACTTACAGTCCTCACCCTTGCGTGTCTCCAGCCTCTACCACTCTCCAGAAGTCCACCCTGGTGCAGCCACACTGGCCTTCTTATCATTCCTTACAAAAGAGATTCCTTTCCACCCTGGCACTTTTTTCCTTGTTCCTTTGACCTGCAAGGCTTTCCTCAGATTTTCAGTAGATCATTATTTCACATCTTCCAAAGCTTCACTAAAATGTTATCTCATCAGGGACTTCCTGACTTCCTGAATGTAATAGTTGATACATTGTGTCAACTTGAGGAGTTTAGAAGCTTAACTAAGCAACTCAGCAAGGAGCCAGGGTCCTCACTTTGTAAACATCCTGAGCCTGTACAAGAGGAAGGAACTGAAATGGTTTGGATGTAAAGGACCCACCCTAACGTGGAAAGCCTGTGTACAATATGAGAGGAAAAGAGTCTTGCTCCCCCATCCTCCTTTTTGCTCTTATTTTTGCTGTCTTCTGCCACCTTGAACTGTTGTACCTCACCATGCCACCCTGCCTTGGAGCCAGCTGATTTTAGACTGAAACCTCCACAAGCTGTGGGCTAAATAAACCTTTCCTTCCTTAATTTTGGGCATTGGGTATTTTGTCTCAGCAATAAGAGAAAAGTAACCAAGACAGAATTTGGTATCAGAGAAGTGGGGTCACTGCTGTTATTATACCTGACCATGTAGTTTAAGAGCCTTTGGGAATGACTTGTGGGAAGAGTTTGGAAAGGTTCAGAGATGTTGCCTGAAAGAGTAGCACTGGAATGCCTTATGCTGTTCTGTATGGGAGATTCTGGTTAGAGCTCAGAAGACCAGAAAACTGGTGAAGCCCAGGTTTTGAGGCTTCTGCTGGGAAGAAGGACTGAATTGGTTGTTGGGCTCCAGACAGTGTGTTATGGCTTGGCAGAAAGTTTGTCTGCATTTTGCTTGTGTCCAGAGACTTTGCCTGAGACTGAGATTAAGGGTGGTGAACTAATTATTCTGGCAGAAGAAATTTTAAGGCAGTCAAACGTTGAGGCAGTGGCATGGCTATTGTTGGGGGCTTTTAGCCAGACCTATGTTGAGAATTAAGAGCAAAGAGCCCAGCAGGATGTTTTAAAACACTGTGAGTTTGGCCAGAAAGGAAGCTCCAGTAAAGCTGTGGACTACAAAGATAGAGCTGAGAAGATCTCTATTGCTGAGAAGGAACAGGAGAACATAAAAGATTGCCTGAGGTCATCACAAGAAGCAGCAAGTCTCCACCCTTTGTAGCCTCAAACCCTTTGCACCCTCAAAACTGCAAAAGTGAAAGACTGCTTTGAGGAGAAAGCCACAGAGGATCATGTTCCAGAAAGGTGGCAACATAGAAAATGTGTTCCTTGGAATTGGATTCAGAGTGCCCAGTGATCCAGGCACTCAACCCCTAGAGCCAACAGAGAGGAAAGCCTGGCTACTGCTCCAGCTGGCAGCAGAACTTGGCATCATCCACGTGGTGCTGACTTTAGACATATAAAGAATGCAAGATTTGTGTGGTTAAGAAGGCTTTCACTCCCATTTCAGAAGGCTTGGGAGGCCAGGCAGTGTGCCTCTGAGAGGGCAGTGTGTGAAGTCAAAGGTTCATTGGAGATCCCAGAAGTTTGGAAAAGCCAGGAATGTGGATTGTCTAAGGAAAGCCACAAGGAGGGAGCAGAGTGGGCCCAAGAGAGAAGTAATGGAAGTTACAACCACCAGAAGTGCTGTAGGGGTGGAGCCACCCTTGTCTTTTGGAGCTTATAAATTGCCACAGATTGCCTCAGATGTTTGCCCTGACAGATTTTGGGCTTGCTTTAGTGCCAATCCTTTGTAACTTTTGAAATAAAAATGTTTATCTTGTACCATTAAATGTTGAAAGTGTTTAACTTTATTTTCATTTGTACAGGGGTTTGCAGCTAAGACTTTTCCTTAAGTCTCAGAGGAGACTTGGGACTTGGACTTTTCAGCAATGCTGAAACTGTTAGGACTTTGGCAACTCTTAGAGATGGACTAAATGCCTTTTGCATAAAGGGATGTGCACGAGTTTTGGGGGGAGTCAGGTGCAAAATGTTATGGTTCTAATGTAATACAATGTTGATAGACTTAATACTGGTTCTTAAGGGTTGTTAAACCTGTTATAATGTTTAAGTTGTGGAATGATAAAAATAAGCATTTCTTTGTACCTGGAAACCAGTTTAAAGAAATGTTTCTGGTTGCCAAGATGACAAGGGGTGGATTTTAATGGTTGATACGTTGTGTCAACTTGTGAAGTTTAGAAGCTTAACTAAGCAACTGAGCAGGGGGCCAGGGTCTTCACTTTGTAAACATACTGAACCTGTGCAAGAGGAGGGCATGGAGATGGTGTGGATATAAAGGATCCACCCTAGGGTGGAGAGCCTGCATACAATATAAAGGAGAAAAAGAGGCTTGCTCCTCCTGCCCCTTTTGCTCTTGTTGCTTTTGCTGTCTTCTGCTGCCTTGAACTGTTGACTTTCAGCAGGCCGTCCTGCCTTGGAGCCAGCTGATTATGGATTGAAACCTCCACAAACTGTGAGCTAGATAAACTTTTCCTTCCTTAATTTTGGGCATTGGGTATTTTGTCTCAGCAATGAGAGAAAAGTAACCAAGACACCAGACTAAATATTCAACAATGGTTATTAGCACACAGAATAAAATCCCAACTCCTCACTTTCCTTTATTTTTCTCTATGACACTTTTCTAAGCAGATTTTACTACTATTCTCTTCCTAAGAGTGAGTCTTCCTATCTCCAATGTAGACACAAGTGGAGAGTTATCCAGCACTATTATCTTAGTGTCTACAAGACTTCCTGGTACTATTTTGCATTCATTAAGTATCTGTATTGAACAACAAGTGAATTTTACATAATGGCTAGGAATTTTGTGTTCCACAGGTTCAGTAATTTACCTTACATAGAGGTGAGATTTCAGCTGGCTAATCTGCTTCAAGAATCTGTCTCTGAGATTGCTTGTGTGCTGTCTGCTCCTCTATAATTTTTGTTTTTGTACCAGGAATTGAACTCAGGACCTTGCACTTGCCAGGCAGGTTCTTATGCCACTGAGCTATATCCCTGGCTCTACAATTTTTTTTTGTACCAGGAATTGAACTCAGGACCTTGCACTTGCCAGGCAGGTGCTTATGCCACTGAGCTATATCCCTGGCTCTATAATTTTTTTTTTTCTTTTTTTCCAGTACTGGGAACCGAACTCAGGACCTTGTACTTGCCAGGCAGGTGCTGTGCCACTGAGCTAAATCCCCAGCCCCTGGCCCTATAATTTTTATCTTGTTTACTTTTATTATATGTGATCTGAAGA
>NW_004955428.1:21018187-21053805 GCF_000276665.1 Chinchilla lanigera | reverse complement strand
TGCAGAATAATTTTCTCTACTTTGCATAATAATAAAAGGAGAGTGATAAATTATATAATAAGTTGAAAGCAATATAAAATATTTTGAGTGGCTGAGGGTATGGCTCAGTGGTAAAGTATTTGCCTATCATGAACAAAGCCCTAGACACCACAGGAACATTTTTAAAAAGACATTTTGAAACAAACTTTCACCTAAAATTCAGACTGTATTATTGACCATAAATTCATTTAGAACTGTACCTGAAACAAAATGAGTAAATAAATTAATGCCTAAGTCAAAGCAAGTTAGAAATTTTGTGGGATCTTGACTGCCAAGAGAAGAAAGTTGGTTTTTATTCAGAAGACAAATAGATAAATTTTGAAAGTTTTGGGGTAAAAATAGAAAGATACAAAATACATATATTTAGCCCTCAAAGAGTTTATGATTCACAGATAAACTTAGCCAAACTATATCTTAAAAAGAAAAACTGATGGGTTGGGGGTGTAGCTCAGTAGAAGAGCCCTTGCCTAGCATGTGCAAAGCACTGGGTTTGATCCCCAGCCTGAGGGGTGGGGAGGACCTGAAATAAATTACCATATCCTAAACACCGAACGATTGATGGAAAACAAGCCATGCTACAGGAATTTGGCTAAGGAAGTGTGTGCTGAGATAGCTGGAGGGAAGATAAAATTGAAAAAAAAAACACAGGACATACAGATGTGGAGAGAAGACAGGAAGGAAGTATCTTCAACATTGCTAACAAAGGCACAGAGGCAAAATATGTCTGTGATGAACCCAGAGTGCAAGGAATAGATTACTTCAGTCCAAACCTCAAAATAAATACAAAGATGTTTTACAGTAATTTATCACTTATTTCATTATAAAGGGATAGAAATGCTTGCCTCAGAGGTCAAAGTTTAAAAATATATTACAAGTGTAAAATCGTAATAGTATGTCCATAACATTATGGATTAAATTGTATTCTAGATCCTGGAAAATAAATTCTAATATTAATTATTACTTTGCTTTCTCTTCATTTTCCACAGAGTTGCAACGCCATTTGGAGGATTTGAAAAAGCATCAAAAATGGTTAAATTCAAAGTTCCAGATTTTGAGCTGCTACTGCTAACAGATCCCAGGTTCATGGCCTTTGCCAATCCTCTTTCTGGAAGACGGTCCTTTAATAGGACTCCTAAAGGATGGATATCTGAGAATATTCCTATAGTGATAACAACGAAACCTACAGAGGACACTACTGTCCCAGAAACTGAAGACCTGTGAGAGGAAAGTTGTATATCACAAAACCTCTGAAATATAAATGTTGCTATTTTATTACTCTACATACTGGTAAAGCCACTTACATTCTTCATTAATAGTTATAACTTGATAGCATGTAAGTAATTTTCCTTTTATTGCCTTTAATTTAAATCTCAGATCAAATACTAACGGAAAATTAAAAATCATATTTTAAAAAACTTTTAGCTTACTTGTTTTCATTTATAATTTTATCTGCACCTGGTTGAAGCAATCCAGCCTTTTCATGATAAAATTCACTTGGAAAAGTAACTGATACAAAAGTTTTCATCTTTCTTTCATTTAAAATGCATCATTCCAGATTCTTCTTCACATGGAATCTAGAAGGAAAATACAGTGTAAGGTATGCAGACTCAGTCATCATTTTATGGAAGGAACGCAAGTTACAGAAGTTGATGTATAAATGTCATTCATGGAGAAAAGGGTTGGATACTTCCTTTCTAGTTACCATGATAAAAATATTATGTCTGGATGAAGACATTTTATTAGTCTTTCTTAAAATTCTGAACACTGTATAATTTTTACATGCTTTGAATTACTAGGTAATTATTCTGGGTGACATTCCCCAGAGTTCAGTTGGGTTATTCCATTCATCAGTATAAGTAAAGAGAGAGCCAGTTACTGAAAGCATCTCATACTACTGCAGTTTTAATGAGCAGTGTGCACTCAGAATTCAAGTTTCACATTTTCCAGTGCATTGTGTGGATTAGGTTCAACTTTACCAATGCACTTTTAGAAAAGTAAGGACATATAAGACACACATTAATTTATATAGTAAATATATGTCTACATGAGAAAGGAAGAGAGAGTGTTAAATTTGCATTAGCTGAGTGTTTCATTGCTGAATATTTAAATTCTATTGAAATCCTCAATGACTAGGAAGTTATATGCTATAAAATGCAAGCAGAAAAGAGATCAGGAAAGCACGAAAGGATCTGAAAATGATGTGGCTTATATCTATCACCAGATACCTGGATATGTGGTATAAATATGTTAGTATAAAAGACTAACATGACTGGAAAAGCATATAATATGGAACTTGCACAGTACCAGTATCAATTCCTCCTATATTAATTCAATTAAGAGTCCAGTGACAGCTACTGATAGCAAACAAGAAATGTATCATCCAGAAAACAGTGCCTGCCAGATTAAGTTTAGGAGATAGAAAGACGCAGAGTAAATAGTAATAAAAATGTCAAGCAGCAGAATTACTGTACATATGTACAAAAGAACTATGTGTGTAAGTGTAGGAATTCTTGATTGTTTTAATCATCCTCCGAGCTTTTAAGTAGAGAATTTTTTTAACTGTTACGAAGAATTCTCCAGTTGGAAAGTACCCAAAGTTCTGGATTGTATACATACTCTCTTATAGCGTGCATCAACAATGGCCCCCAGAGACCATGCACTATAGACTTGGTTGGCAATCTGTGGTGGCACTATGGGAAATCATGAAGTATCTGGGAGGTAGGGGCCTCATGGAAGAGTGAAGTCCCTGGGATCAGGACTGATAGGTTTTTCTGGCACAGACAGAAATAAAACAAAATAAAAATGCCTTTATTGCAGGCACTGAGAAGATCACAGTAGAAGGAGGGACGTGGGGCTTCTGAGGGCCTGGCCTGGGGACAAAAGCTAAATAGGGCAAAGTTGGAGGCAGGGTTTAGGGTGTGGACTGCCTGAGGTGGGAGAGCGGCATTGGGTGCAAGTATGGGAAAAGGAAAAAGGATATTACAAAACGAGAAGTAGGAAGTTATAGTTTGACTCGGAGGAAGAAGGATGGGGCTTAACACATGGCCTTCAGTGGGCAGCGCCGTATTGGCTTGGGCCATATTGGGTCCATGCCATGGTGACTCAGCAGGCATATTAGTGAGGCAAGAAACCCATCAAGGACTTTGAAGGGGATGCTGGGACTCAGCCCCTCCTCTTCTCTATCTTTGACTTCTGGCACTCAGAGTGGGCCTCAGTTTTATTTTACCACATGCTCCCTAGCATCCTGTTCTCCTCACCACAGACCCAAAGCAAGGGGGCCAAGCAAACATGGACTGAAACTCCTGAAACTGAGAGCTAAAACAAATCTTTCCTCCTTTCAAATTTATTGTCTTGGGTATTTTGTCACAGTCATGGAAAACTGACTAACACATTACCATTGTAGAGAGTTTAAATCATTTAAAATATGTTCTTAAGATATTTTATTTTTTAGATTTCTTAATTTTATTTCTAAGTTATGGGCATATGTGATAAACTCTATTTCTGAGGCTTTCACTCATGCTGTCTTTTTGCTCATTTTAAATGTAAAATAATTAGTCATATCCTAAGTATACATTCTGATGAACTAGTTTAGTTCTTTATTAGCATCATAAATTGAGTCATTATTTTTAATAAAATTAAAATTTTATTGCATTATTGCACTATCTCCAAATAGTTCATTTATATCACTTGCTCAACCACTAGAAAGGGGCCAGCAATTAAATATGTTAGCCATAGTACTCCTCAGTATCATAAAAGAGTATTTCAAAAGGTAGATCTTCAGTGATTTTTTTTTAACACTGGAGAGAAAATGAAGAAATAACCTTCTGTTCAGTATCACATTTCTTCCTTTCCTGGAAATGTCTTTAATTCTTGTTCAGCTGACACTTTAGAGATGCCAGAATTTCATTTGGTTGCAGTTAAGAATTTGAAAGGAATTTGAATGAGTTTTCCACTGCTCTGTAAAAGAGCTAGAACTTTCAAAGTCAGAAGAAATGTAATAGTCTTTTTAGAACAGCAGAAAGATTGATTTTTTTTTTCCAACTGGATTTATATACATGGGCTACAAAAAAAAGAGAGAAAGAATATTTTTAAAAGCAAATGAATGAAAATAACATTTGTTGATGGGCTATTAAATGTAAGGCACTACTCACTGCTTCAGAAAGGCAATTATATACATATTAACTTCATAATTATAATTATCTTGGGAGAAAAGTATAATTGCAACTTTGCATAAGAAAATTTAGCCTCTGAGAACTAATGTGACTTGAAATCAACCTTGCTCATTAGGGAAAAATTTGTGCATCTGGCTCTAAAACATGTAATCTACAAATTCATGGTTACAATTTCTCTTTCAAAACTATTTTATCACTTTAAGATAAATAATTATATTTAGACAAATATTCATTTTTATTATTTGAGTACATTTAAGTAAATTATTTTAGTACATTTAGATAACTAATTTGAAGTATCCATTATCTTAATTTTGGGCAAATACAAGTGAATGTATTTAAAGCAAATGATTTTTACTTTAAGTGAAATAAGTATAAAGAGTTGAGCTATCAGATTGAGCTGAAAGTGAACTAAATAAAACAAGCAACATGCATATGTTTATTTTGAAATTAGATAAACATAAAAGTACACTCTGATATAACCTACTAATTTTTGTTTGACATATTGTACAGTCTATTGATCTATGTAATCTTCCTTTTTTTCCCTCTATAAGGGAAAAAGAACAGAATAGAAAGACATTCATGCCAGTAATAACCATAGGCTGAAAGAAATTATCTTGTGTAATAACATACCAAACCATTCCTTCAAATGAAAAACTTCAGAGGAAACTTTCTTGATTCCATCATACTGTTCAACAGACTTTTGAGTCATGAAATTATATTTCCTACTTGAAGCTGATTTCCTCTTATCTCCTTGGTAAAGCTGATGATCAGCTAACTGTTCTCTGTGTAATAATTAGAGCTGCATTAATAACTAGATGGTGTATCAAAAAGAGTTTCTTTAGCTTTCACCCATCTCCACTTCCTTTAATGATTTCTCAAAGTTAATTCTTTTCCATTTCTTAAATCAATGTTTGAAATAATTAAAATAATTACTAGTCATTACAGAAGTAAGCCAATTACAGACAATTTTTAGTCAAAGTGAACATTTGTGGCATTCATTTAAAATTCTATGTTTTGTGTGCTGGGCAAGGTGGCACACGCCTATAATCTCAGCACTTGGGATGCTGAGGCAGGAAGATCACTGTGAGTTCGATGCCAGCCTGGGTGACATAGTGAGTTCAAGACCAGCCTGAACTACACAGTAAGACCCTGTCTGTCTCAAAAAATTTTTTTAAAAATATTTTCTAAATAATCTCAGTTACAAATATTTTAGCAGTTTGGAAGTGAAGTCAGTTATTCTTACAAAGTGTAATATGGAGCAAAATGTCCAGTAGTGAGTATGAAAAGAACATCCTGAACTTTTCAGCTCAGGGCACAGCTGTACCAGCAGCTTATTAATTCTGGAATTTCCTCACTCTGCTGCTTATGCAAGATAAAACTTACATGACATCACTGCAGTTTTTCAGCCACAACTGCTCCTTATTAAGCTTAGGGAAATTATTGCATTGCATACCCCTTTTCTTATGAAAACTACTTTTACCCTCCACATGCACTGTTCTGTAGGAAGAAAGGCAATTCACTTTCTATGAAAGGTGGAACAGTGCCAAGCTTTTGCCAAAAGAACAAGCAAGGGGAGTCCATTCCAAACTTACTAACCTCAGCACTTTGCAAATATTTATAATAAAGTTTTTAAAAGATTGCAATGTCTTTAAAAAGCTAAATCTCAAGACTAAGAAGAAGCAAAATTGTGTGAGGCTCAAAACAATGGCTTTAAAACAAAATTGTGTGAGGCTCAAAATCAATGGCTCAAAACAAAATGCTGTTAGATTTTTTTAAAAAGTGTTTATTCCTATTTAAATTCCTTAAATTCACAGGAGGGATTAGATTTTAACCCCTCCTGTTTAAAAGCATCACCTGGTTCCTCCACATAATGTGATTCTGCTAGGAGGATTTGATGCTTGTGAACAAAGAAAGAGAGAGATAAAAGAGCTAATTCTAAGAGTTGATAGCTCAGATCCAAATAAGAATGTGCTTATTATTCTGTATTGTGCAATATTTTGAAATCCACTGCAAGAGCAACTTAGGCAATAGAGACATTTCAGGAAATAGGATCGGAAAAAAACAGAAGGAAAAAAGATAAATTCAAAGTAAATCCCCATTTTAAAATTGTGGGTTCAAGAAGTAGTACAGAAATTGCTAGCTCACTAGCAAAATAAATCTAAGTATATAAATGTAAAAGAATGAAGTAGGTTGAAAGGAAATACAAAGTAAGCCTTAGAGCTAATTATTTCATTTTATGGTTTCTGAAGACTTTTCCTCATCCTTTGGAAGCAGATTTATTCTACCTCAGTAGTTTGGTGTGGATTTCCACAAAAATAGATACTCATTATATTTCCTTTATTATCACAAATAATATACAAAAACAGTTGTTTTCAAGGCATCAGTTTGGCAGTAATAAGTTTCCATGTTGGTCTTCCATGTATTAGTGGTATAATCTCAAGCAATTTACTTTACTCTGTGACAATTTTCTCCAATGATTTATTTGGCCCAAATGGTACTTCCTCCTGAGACTTTTTTTGAGCTCTCTTATTTAACACAGGACAGCACACTTCTGATACCTTATTGTGTTTTTTTTTTTGTTTTTTTGTTTTTCGAGCTGTTATTACTCTCTATCATAATGTGTCAGGATGGGATACAACTTGGGAAGCAGTTGGACTCAGTGTTGCAAGGGTTCTAGCAGGAGAAATGTCTATGAGAGAGAAAATTGGGAGTGGGTCAAGAAAACCTAGGAGCTCCAGCTGACCTCAGATGGACGTCCATGGAAGTATTCAGTACTGCCACGGAATAGCAGGAAGAGTCAACAAGGCTGTTGGGAGTGGGGGAGGGTGAATGATGAGCTAAAGTCAGAGGAGTTTTTTGTTTCTCAGAAACAATCAGCTTTAGAGCCAGTGCCTAGGTCAGTCCTTGGGTGTGGGTGGTCTGGGGAAGGTGGCAATGGCTGCCATGATGCTCTGGTGGAGTTGAGCACTGTAGAACTGGGCCCCATGGCCAATTATGTTGTTGATGGTTTGCAAGGCACAGTGCTGCAGTAACCAAATATGACATATTGTACAATAATGTCCTGAACCTATTCCTCATTACTGAAAATTTGAATATTTTAATCAATACCTTCCCAACTCCTCACCCTCCTGGCCCCTGGTAAACACCTTGCTACTCTGTGCTTCCGTGAATTCAACTTTCCTTTTGAGTTGGATGTGGTGGTGCATGCCTGTAATCCCAGAACTCAGGAGGCTGAGGCAGGAGGATTGCCACAAGATTGAGGCCAGGCTGGGCTATATAGTTAGTTCTGAGGCAGCCTGAATTATATAGCAAGACCATGTCTCAAAAAAAAAAAAGCAAAGAAACTTTCCTTTTGGTCTTCTTTTATTTTTATTTGCCAACCTGATAGAGTAAAAATATTATTTCACTGTAGCTCTACATTTTCATTTTTAAATTTCTCTGATTAAGACTAATATTAATAATCTCTTCACATTTTTAGGGCCATTTATTTTTCTTTCTCCATGAAGTCAGTGTCCATGTAATTTGCACATTTTTTCCCTGTGACTTGACATTTTTCTTACTGAAACAGTGGAGGTAGTTATATATTAAAAATTATGAATTCAACTTTTAAAAGACTGCATATAAGTCTGGCACAGTGGTGCAAATCTGTAATCCCAGAACTCAGGGGCCTGAGGCAGGAGGATTGCTATGAGTTCGAGGTCAGCCTGAAGTACATAGTGAGATTCTGTCTCAAAAAAAAAAAAGACTCTACATATAGGAGATCACTTGGAGTCAGGCATGATGGCTCTCCACAATACCACAAAAACAAAGAAAAACAGGATCACTTTCCCTTTTTTATTAACTACTGCATCATTTGTGCCTGGATAGCTGGTACATACTAAAGGAAGAATAAAAATTTCTTAAATAAATGTATTTGAATCTTACTCACTTTCTTATTTCTGGATCACAACCCCTAACACGTACAACTTAAAGGAAGAGAGGTTCACTTTGGCTTACCATTTCAGTAGTTTCAGTCCATGGTTGGCAAGCTTAAATGCAGGAACAGCATGGTGGGAGACTCTGCAGCAGAGGAAATCTGCTCACATCAGGAAGTTGAGAGACACAAGAGGGCCTTGAGAGGGAGATATACCCTTCTAGATTATGTCTCCAGTGACCCAATTCCAACAAGACATACCTCCTAACAGTATATTTACTTATGAGCTCATCTCGGGACTAATCCATGGATAAGTACAGCACCCCATGATCCAATCACCTTCCAAAAGCCCCACCTCTGAACACATGAGGTCATTGGGGGATAGTCAGTACTTAAACCATAACATGGGACAATATTAGTATTTCTCTTTAAAATAATGCATTATAACATAGATTCCCTGATACATGCTACACAATGAATAAATGTTATTGTTATTAATATAATAAACAGTATCAAGATCACACATTAAGATTTGGCACTGATTTGGGTTTAATGCACATTGAAGCAATTTCTCTGCTAATCTTCAACAGAATCAGACACACTGAAGTGACCTATTTTTTTAGGATTTTTAAAATAGTATTATTCATTCACCAGTCTCAAAATTTCCATTAAGATAACCATTTTAGGAACTTGCTAAAATGGATTTATTTCTTAAATGCCATTATGATGCCATCTATCATCGGGCTGCCTGATTTTGGACTTTCAGCCTCCAAAACTATGAGATCATGTAAACCTCTTTTCTCTTTAAAATACTCAGCATTGGGAACTTTGTTATAGAGACATACAACTGACTACTGCATGAATTATTACATAAACCATACATGTTCCTAACTGGATGGGAGTAAACATCTATTCTCTATTAAATAAAAGAGTAAAAATTCTCCCTTTTAACAAAAACCTCTTGCTCCTTGTCTTTCAAACTAGAGCTGTGCTATGTTAGAGAGCTTAGAAATCAATTTAGTTGGTTAGAATCAGTGACTTTTAAAGTGACATAAAACAATAAACTACTAGCATACATTACTCATAATAAAATAATTATTTCATGAAATTTTTATTCAGTTTTAAATATGTTCATGTGTACTAGATCACAATTTAAAGTATTCTTTCTCCAGGTTGTACTTTAAAATATTGGACAGCTACTGTTCTAATAAGTGCTAGTAGCTATTTGAAATTTAAATATCAGCACTGTATTTAGTAACTGAAATGGCTCCTTTTGATTGCATTAAAACTATTTCAAAATTAGATAAGGAGAGTTCTTCAGAATTAAAAGAACTTGGCCACAGCAACACAAAAAGGAATTTGGAACATTAACAAATAAAAATTGTCAGAAAGTAATTTAATCAGAAAACTTTGATTTTAAAATATACAAAGAGACTTTAACACATGCACCAAGAATATTACCTGCCAAGAATTAATTGGTGTTTTTCCTTAACACAATTTCAGACTGTGTGGTTGGTTGGCTGATTTGTTTTTTTAAGATAAAAGGATAAAAGTTAAGAGCATGAACAGTAAGAATTAGAAATAAAATTCAGAACTAGATACTTATATTGCTTTGAAATATTTCTATCACTATTTCTCAGAGATGTTATTACTTTACTACATTGTTTATTTCCTTTTACTTTTTTCTGACTGTGAAGTGAATTTCAACAAGGAAGTTCAACTTGAAAGCACTGGTGCCTTGGATATTTTTGTCATCTTTACAAAGAACTGTGCTCTCCAGGGCAACTTCCCTTGGGTTTAGTATTTCAGCCATATGCTATGAGCAAAAGATGCTGTGCTATTTTACTACTGCATTTCTTAAAGAACTACTTTAAAAACAAATCAATCCAAGATGGAGTTCCCCTCCTTTCTGTCTCTCTGTCTTTGTGTGTGTGTGTGTGTGTGTGTGTGTGTGTGTGTGTGTAAGAGAGACAGAGCAAGTTAGGAAGACAGAGACAGAGACAGAAACATGAGGAAACAGAGAGATAGATAGTGAGCCTGAGAGATAGAGGCTTTGATTTATGTTGCCAAGGGGTGGGCAAATAAGTTTTGTAAGTTTCCAAATGCCATGTTTTTTTTTTTTTTTGTAAAGTCAACTACTACCAAGGATATCACAATTCAGCAAAAGAAATGATCCTTTTGTGAAATACTCTTGATCTCTGCCTGTGTTCACTTCCCTTGTCTTTGAAAGGGATACAGGCTGGGGGTTTAGCTCAGCAGCACAGTGCCTGCCTGGCAAGCGGGAGATCATGAGTTCAATTCCTGGTACTGGAAAAAAAAAAAAAAAACACCAAAAAAATGAAAGGGATACAAAGGTGCCAAGAAAGTTTATCACCAAAACTTGAATATAGAAGAAATTTTACGACATCTTAATAAACAAAAGAAAATTATCTCTTGTGAGAGTTTCTAATATTTCAGGGGAAATTTTTTTCTTCCAAATTCCATATGTTTAGGAATTGCTTTTCATCCCTGACTCTACCCATGTCTAGCATGAACTTGTATAATTTTACTGTCTAGAGCTTAAATTTTCTTATCTGTACACTGAGAGGCTTTAACAAAGTCATCTCTGAGATTTTACAGATTTTTTTTCCACCCCATGTTTAAGATTCTAAAGACTCATATATAAAATAATGATATAAAACTTATAAAATATTAAAAGATAAATGATATTTACATATAAAAGTTCTAGAATGGTTTTGACAATGGAAACCACCAGAGCTTTTCAGTTTTTATTTCTAGATCTATTAGTACACTACATATTATTCTTGCTAATTTCTACTTATTCTATGTATCTCCATGGCTACAACCAGATATCATACTAAACTGATAGTTCTTTTAAGTCATTCATATGTTTCATGGGTGTCACCTATGTGCTAGATATTGTGCTAGGTACATCATTAACATCTAAATATTAATACTTCAGGGTCAATGAGATAGTTAAAATACTCTGTCTGAAGCACTTACTCTCTGACACATATTTAGGTATTAAATAACACCTGGAAAAAGGACTTTGCACTTCAAATCTTAATTATTTAAAACCATATAGTTTAGTCCTTTCCATTATGGACAAAGAGAGTTGAAAAGGGGTAAACTGATCTGACACAGTCATATAGCACTTTTTGAGAGTAAGGAATTTGACATTTTTCCTGTCACATCATCACATGTTGCTTCTGGACATAAGCAATTCCATTGTGTATTTCTTTCATACTTTCTCTTAGATTTCAAAACACTGCCAGAGAAAAATTTACAAAATCATGCAAAGAAATGCCCATGAGAGTGGAAACCCATAATCCTATAAACAACAATTTAGTTAAAGGTAGCTAAGATGGTAATACACAAAGATAAGTAAACTGAGGCTTAGGGAAGTTAATAGTGGTTTAACATTACACAAACAATAAATGGTAAAGGCAAGATTTGAACTTACGTCTGTCCATTTCCAAAGCTATATGCTTTCTATATATTTTTAACACTGCTAGTGCGATTAATTAGGCAATACTGACAGCTGAATGTCAGGAATCAAGACTTCTTCAACATTTTCCTTCATAATGTAGCTGAAGATAAAGTTATGAGTGATTTTGGCAATATAAAATCTAAGAAAAATAGTGACTATGCTATATAGAATAAAACTTCAAATCTAATAGGATGGGCCTCGTCATGGTGGCACATACCTATACTCCCACCTACTCAAGTAGCTAAGACAGCACAAGTTCAAGGTCAGCCTGGATGATATAATCCTGTCTCAAAAGAAAATAAAAAGGGGTTGGGATGGAGCTCACTGATACATTGCCTACCTCGCATCTCTAGGACCAAAAAATAAATAAATAAACAAACATGGACTAATGGGATATTTAAAAGAAATGAAGGAAATATATAATAAGATTATACTCAGAGGCAAAAAAGCATTTATTTGCAAAAATGACTAATGGCATCAAGATTTGGAAAACCTGAATTCATATCAACTCATAAAAATAATCATATAGTTTACATTAGCTAACAAAATGACATACAGTAGTTGTAAAATATTTGAAAATAATTTCATTTGAACTTTCTTGATGGGAAAACCATGGGAGGAAATAATTTAGTCAAACCATAATCAGGCTAATTGCAAAACTCTGGTCTTATTTTTCAGTTTCACTTTTTTTTAGAAATTGAAAACAAAATGCATCTTAAATTCCATCACATGGATGAGGTATTGAGTCAGGACATTAGGATGTGGCAACCCAGCTGTGCAAATGGACACAACCCGTCAATCACAGCCAGAACACATGAGCAGAACAACTTCAGCGCCTAGCACCTGCTACCAATGAAAGAATGCTATCTTCAGTTGTTCTGGCACAAGATCAAGCAGGTTTTCCATGGATGGCCTACATCTGACCAGAGTGGGGATAAATGGTGGCACCCATTACTCTCATGGTCGTTGTGAGCCTTTTCACTGTCCCACCATGTATTCTGCAGGAATACATGGTGTACTGCAGGGTGTACTTCTTTTTCCTACTTTAATTTGCACATGCTCACCCTGCAGAGCACATCTTTTAGAGCACTTCTCTCTTCTTGTCTTACCTTTAATACCTTCAGTAAATCTAAAAGCTCTAGGCTTTTCCCTTGTCATGTGCAATTCTTTAGACAAGTCAACAAGAGCCTGGAAAAGGCCCCTTGCTCCCCAGCTCACCATTAACAGCATTTAGTTTGGTATTGAACTTGCTAGGGACATGTTGATAAGGCCATTGCCAGTAAATGCAGATAGGAATTACTGTAATCAAAGAGCCTCCTTAGATGAAGTCCTGCTCACATGGGGGAAAAAGCATTTTATATTTGATAGGAAAAAGTTATGCTGTTAACTGATAACTTAAATATCTCACTTTTGTTTCAGAATGGAGCCAAATTGAAATTTAAACTATAGGTTCATGTATATTGCTTGGAATTATTTTGATTGTAGTTCATTTTTTTCATATTTAGAATTGAATACTATTTTATATTATATGCTAGAATTCACTTTAGTTTGTAAGATGATGTGAATCATGATAAATGAGTGAATCTAATGTTCACTAAGTCTTCAGAAATATTGAAATGACAGATTACTTTTAGCTTGAAAAAAGATATTTTCACGTGTGTGCAGTACTGGGGATTGAACCTAGGACTTTATCACTGAGTTACATCCCCAGCCCTTGTTATTTATCTAGTTAGTTTTTTTAAAATTTTGAGACAGTGTCTAACTAATTTACTAAATTTCCCCAGATTGGGCATGAACTTGAAATCCTCCTGCCTCAGCTTCCCAGAGTGCAGGAATTAGGGGTATGTACTGCCTTGCCCAAATGCAAAAGATATTTTTTTGTTAATTAGTGTCACAGGGAAAAGAGCATATACATTTCTGTCATCACAAAGGAATGAAATAAGATCATCAGATGCAAATTACTAGGAGGTAGATTTTCACTCATTGTTTTTTCACAGTTGAGAAGTCTTCAAAAAGAAATAATGGGTTGTTCCATAAAGCCTCAAGTTTTCTATCACTGTCAACATATTTGAACAAAGACATGAAATGGTGATGATCTGCCAGTGAATGAGAGGCTGGACCAGATGAAATTTAAAGCCTTCAGCATCTTTAAGATTACAATAAAATACATATTGCAGCAATATAAACAATATAGGTCCTTACAGCATCATATTATCATTTGTGACATAGTATTGGTAATCATCATGACAGCACTAATGGCCATAATAACAGAGTATATAGCAGTATAGTTGCTTTTATCTGAGGCATTATCAAAAGACACCATATATAAGTGTTATTTCTCATCCTAATTTTGCAGATAAGAAGATTAGGGTATTTTAATGTGAAATAACATACAAGGGTATAAAATTATCAAAGTCAACAACATGTCAGAGAAAAATTAAGATAACTATTAGTTATACCACTAGCTGGTTTACCAGAAAATGTTCATCTTTCTATAGCAAAGGTTTAGAGGGAATGAGATACACAGCCAGTTAAGTTTCAGCTAGTAAGGAGGTAGTTGAAATGCTATGGACATTGGATTTAATTGTCTTATATTTTACAAAATGTCATGCTGTTGAACTTTGAGGAGTCCAGTGAGCATGGTACTCAATTCTCAAATTACTCATAAGAGGATACATAAATCCTCTCTCTTTCCACTCTTACCACAGCTATATTAAACAGGTTTCTCATGGCTGAGACAAACATGTGACACTCACAATTTAAAGGAAGAAAGGTTTAATTTGGCTTACAGTATTGGTGAATTCAGTCCATGGTTTTCTGGCTCCAAAACAGGAACATTGTGGCAGAAGGATGTGGTGGAACAAAGCTTATTAGTTTATAGTGCCTGGGAAGCAAAGCAGAATAGTGCCAGTCTACAGCTATACCAGCCTGAATGCACCCGATCTCATCAGAACAGTGCCATAGAGGGCCATGTAAGGAACCAGCATAGAACCCAAGGCCATGACTCCTGGAACCATCAAGACACATCCAGAAGTGTGTTCATCAATTTTCCAGGCAGATAACAAAGCAAATCAAGTTGACATTCCACCCTAACCACCATATTCCACACTTTGTCAGTTTCCTAGCCAAATGCATCTCCTTAAACTGTACTTAAGCCTCCCCCAAAAAACACAACAGCTAAATCATAATTCTGCCTAAAATAATACAACTATCCTGACTATAACTGAAAATGTAACAATCCCTTCCCTAAAGTCTCAACAGTTTCAGCATTTTTTCAAAAGTCTAAGTCTCTTCTGAGACTAAAGGCAAACTCTTACTTGGAAACTGCCACATTCAGTGCAGCTCTCAAAGTTCCCAGGGGAAAGAACGGTGAGAGGATGGAAAAATAAAGATAAGAGAAAATATATAGAAAGCTGAGGTCAGGTAGAGCCCTCTCTCTGGATGAAAGGAAAAGGAACTGCTCAACCACTGCAGTACATTTATCTATACATTTGGCAGGTTGGTGTCACATGACTCCTCTTTGCAACCTGTTCTTGAATTGTTGGGCGGGGGTAATGGTGTATTTTTTTCATGCAGGAGCAACTTGTTTAGATGGCCTGCTTCAGGCACTCTTTGTTTTAGGGCTGGCCTTGTTTCATCCCCACACATGTGAACAGTTTCCAGCTTTAGCCACTTCCCACAGTTCCCTCTTTTCTGTTTTGTAGTTGTATGTAATAGGTGGTCAGTTGAAGTTGGAGGAGCTGTGTTTGGAGGACTCTGCAGACAATTTTCTTTTGTGTGGTTATACTTTTCTGCTGGATTTTCAAGACCAAGTTAAAGTAACATGTGTATTAATCAATTTTTTGCTATCTGTCAAGGTCAGTTAAGTCTCCTCAGGAATTACCTTGGAACCATGCATAACACCTCTTACTGCTTCTGCCAGTGTCAACTGTCTGGATGAGTCATGGCAGTTGCCTGGCCAAGTTACTTTCTCTGAAAGCTTGGGAGATTTTTTTCTCTCCTGGTGACTCTCCTTAGGCATACTATACATCATGAACTACTTTCCTCTGTAGTCTCACAATCTCCTTGGTCAGAAGACCAGGGATATACCAAGTTATGGTATGTCACAGCAGAGGTTTTCTTATGTACTGGGTCCTCATTGACCTCAATATTGGCTGTCCTCCTAGCCCATCTATCTTCCTAGTTTTTGGTCTGCAAACCTCAGTTGTTGAACATCCAGAAGAGAAGGATAATGACATTACATTGTAATGAAGGCAGTAAGTTTAATATACTATCTAAACATCAAGCACCTTAGAATATAAAGTAGAACTATTATTTGCTAACAACCATGGATGTTATAATATTTGAATCCCTATATTTTACACAGAAAATTAGAAATAAAAAACCATACATAATATTGCAGCATGACATTATGAAATTTTGTAACATACTTAAATTCCCATTTTGACATAGTAAAACTCTTTTAATCAATAACCTCTACCTAATACATAAGAAAATTCACCTAACATGCTGTCCTTTAATGAGATGTACATCATATAAGTTTTTGTTAAAGGCAGATGTGTGAATACGAAAGAAAAGTCTGTAACAATAAGCAATCCTCGTTCCACACTTTGGAAAACTTGCACATTTACAGCCATGAATACATTCAGTGCATTACAAAAATAGTAACAATCAATTGTCATGGCCATATGAAAACCTTTGTACCACAGCATCTTTAAATCAAAAACCTTATTGTCTAGAAAACTTAACCCTTCAATAAATGATCAATATAAATATATTACAATAATATATTTTAATAACATTTATTGGGGTACCTCCCATAAGGCTATGGAAATCACTGGGGCCTCCTATTAATGAACAAGAACTAGGTAATGTTTCAAGGCAGCTGCTTTCTTATTCATCAGTTGGAATGCTGTCTAATTTCTCCTCACTATAAGGCATTTCTGTTTGATTATCTTAACAATTTTTTGATGACCTATGAGAAAACCAAATTTGATATCATATTGCCCAGCTGGCAACCCAGGTGGAAGCATGCTTTTTAAATCTATAAACCAAATTAAATTATGAAAAAATGATCCAAAAATGAAAAAGAAAAAAGGAAAGAGAAAAAAAATTGTTGACCTCAAATAAGAAATAGCTGTTCACAGAATGAACAAGCAGACAAATAAACAAGTACACAGCTTAACAGATGTGACAGATATACACCTTACAAAATCAGAGTGCACTCAAATATATTTTTGACCAAACTGAATTATAACTCACAATTTTAGAAGTTTGGGGGCTGGGGATTTAGCTCAGCGGCAAAAGCGCCTGCCTGGCAAGCGCAAGGTCGTGAGTTCGGTTCCCGGTACCGGAGAAAAACAAAAACAAAAACAAAAAAAAAAAAAAAAAAAAACAATTTTAGAAGTTTGTAATTATAAATAGACTAGCCAGAATTATTTGTAGGTTGATTAGCAGAGATCTCTTATAAGAGAAATTTGGAAGGAATAAAATCTTTTGTAATTAATATATAATTTTATTTTTTATATTATCTTATGAACACTCATAAGTTTTGTGTTCCCTTCTTTCATATAACTTTCAGCTCAGTTGTCTCCAAGTACTCTACTACCTACTCAGACCTTTCATTCCCATAGTTGGTTACAATCTCCTAGGCATTCTGGGTCAATTCTTTCAATTGGCCCCAGGTTGGGTCCAGCCGCATCCTTGTCTATCAGCTGTAGAGCAGTCTCTGAGGCATTACTGTCATAGGATTGAGCATCAGCTTCTTAAAAGGTGGAATCAACTCCTTTTCCAGGAATTGGTCCATAATACAGCTGGAAAGCATACTCTGGTACCCAGATAGGCCATGCAACATTCTCTGGAAAGACACAAGCATACCCTTGACCCCAAATTATCATTCAGCTGGGTCCCTTCCATTGTCCAGTATGAAGATCTTTCCAAAGGACACTTCCTAGCTTTTTCTCTTTTACCTGATTGAATTATCTTTGTGCTGATAATTTAAGTAGGACTTAAAAAGTTAATAGTTAAAATAGGACTTTAAAAGTTAATATACTGTCAAATGAAGCCTACTATAAGGTGTGACTTTTGTAGGGAAGGATTCCCCCTTTTGTTTTTGTGATTGAATTTTGAGCATACAGTGATCACATTCAACAATTCCTTGATCCTGAGGGGTCAGTTCCTTGAGGTTTACAAGGAATTCCTGTGGTAAGGGAAATATGAAAAATTTTACAAAATGTTTGGAAGGCAGAACTTGTATAGAATGGGCCACTGTCAGTCTTAAGTACCTGAGGGCAACCAAGGGTACTAAAGGCATCCAAACAATGAGCAATGACATGTTTGGCTGCTTCACCAGTGCAGATAGATGCAAAAATAAATCATGAGAAAGTGTCTACTGAAACATAGACCAAGTGTAAAGAGTGAAACTCAGGAATGTGAGTGACATCCACTTGCTAGAGATGATTGGGGGTAATCCTCGGGGATTAACTCCATAGAGAGTGAGGGAAAAGGTATTACACATAAGGAACAATGTTTAACAATTTGCCAAGCCTATTCTCAGGTTAAATGGAACTGTTTTTGTAAGGCAGAAGCATTTTGATGAAAGGTGGATGGGAAACAGATGCTTGTTGAATGGCATCTGAGGGAGTAACAGTGACAGTACCTAGCAATATGACTATTGCGGCATTTCCCTCAGTGAGAGGCCCTGGCAATTGGGAAGGAGAACGTAAATGACCAATAAAATAGGGGACATGATGTGACCAAATAGCAAATTGGAGATTGTGAAATAAATGAAAAAAATCTTCCTGGTTAGTGTGAATGGTGGCAGTTACAATGTGGTACACCACACCAAAAACATAAGTGCTGTCTGAAGAAAAGTTAATTGGAATGGATGAATGATTTTGTAAGGCCTATATAACAGCTTGCAATTCTGTCTTTATGGCATCCAAACCTGTACCCTGTATTTGGGCAGAAGAGGCCATAAAATAACCTTCCCTGCCTGAGGAGGAGCCATTTGTGAAAACAGAGACACCTCCAGCTATGTGAACTGAGCTTATTTTTGAAGGGAAGACAAAAGGTTGAGGGAAGCAAACTGAATTAATTTATCTGGGGGATAATGACAATCAATAAGACCAGGGAAGTTAGGTAATGCAGTTTTCCATGAGCATGAGAATTGCCAGAACCACTGTTGTTGAACCAAAGAAAAGGGAACAATGATATCTTGCACCTCAAGTCCAAAAAGCTGAATAGCATGCATCTGCCCATGTGCAATCAGTCCTGCCACAGCATCATAAAAGGGTGTAATGGTTTTATGTGGAATTTTTGGCATATGTAGCAATTGTAGAAGGCACTGAGACTGCTAAAGGACCCCAGTGGGCATATGTTGAGTTGGGAAAATAATTTAAAGCACTGACAAAGACGAGTCAATTCTAGAGAGCTGAGCATTCAGGAGAGCCAGATTAACTTTAGCCAAGGCAGTTTTAGCATCTGACACAAAAACTCTTGGAGAAGTGGGGGGTGGGTCCTCCTTGAAAATGGCTAAATCATGAGTTGTTAGCTTAAGAGCTGGGTGGAGCCAACTATTACCAAACAGTCTGAAAATCAGGGTTGCAAGATGATTAACCTGGATCTGAACAGTTTGGGGCACAATACGACTTGGATAATGTTGGATAAGGTAACCCAAATATGAAAAAGATGCCATAGTTTGCACCTTTCGGGGGCCACCACTAGGCCTGCATTACGAAGGGCATTATCTAATTGAACAGATACTTGGTGCAAGGTGGATGAGGATTCATGTGCTAAAAAAATATCATCCAGGTTATGGATAAGATAAGCAGATGGATGAGTCTGACAGACAGACAAAATGGCTGCAGCCACAAACTCTTGACATAGCGTTGGATTATTTGTCTTTCCTTGTGGCAGATAACACCATTAGAAGTGGCAGATAGGGGCCTGATGATTAATAGAGGGTAAACTAAATGCAAAATGTTTTTTATCTTGATGATCAGAGGGATAGTAAAAAAACAGTTTTTGAAATCAATCACCATGAGGGAAAAATGTAAAGGACTGGCAATCCTGGTTGAAGTGCTCCCATAGGTTTCATGGTGTGATTAACAACCCACAAATCCTGTAGCAATCTACACCTTCTTGACTTCTTTTTACACCCTTCTATACCCTTCTGTTCAGATCCAGTATATTCCAAGGGCTATTGGAGGATTCTAGGTGCCCCACCATTCATTAATCAGTATATGAGCTGCTGAAAGCTTCTTAGTGAGGGGTCAACCCAAACAGGGTCATCAGACATCCAAGTCACTGGATGCCATCTGTGGGGTTGGAGAAGAGATCAAGGCTCCTCCTGAAAATGTGAAGGTAAGTAGCCTATATCAAAGTGGTCCTTTTTAGGAATAACTGGAAGAAGTTCTTTTCTTCCTTGATTGTTTTTACCATGCCCTTGAGTGGGAAGGAAACTTTGTTGCAACGTCTGATGAGTCACCAAGGAGTTAAGACTAAGTAAAAATGACCCACGTTCTGTAATACATCACAACCCCATGGATTGACTGGTATATGGGGGAGGACATAAGGTGAAAAATGTTCAGAATGGCCTTCTTCATCATTCCAAGTTAACAATTTAGCACTTCTACTAGGGTGAGAAACACTGCCCACCCCCTGTAGATCTGTAGTTGCCACATCTAAAGGCCAGGCTTAGGCCAATGGTGTTGGGCAATAACTGAAACATCTGCATTTGTGTCTAAAAGCCCTTTAAATATTTTTCCTTCAATAATCAATTCCATCTCAGGATGACCTTATTTAATCTGTTGAACTGAATACATATTAGAGGAGCCAAAACCCTTGGATCCCCTTTTCTTATTTATAGATTTTCCAATTTTTGCCAAGGGAAGGATGACTAATTGAGCTATATGAGAGTCTGGTATGACTCGAACAGTGTTTTGAATAGATTGAAACATAAGTTCGATTTCCCCTGTATAATCAGTGTCAATAATATCAGGAAACATCTGGAGACCTTTTAAAGTGAGACTGCTTTGACCTACCAGCAGCCCCACTGTTCCATGAGGCAAAGGTCCATAGACTCCAGGAGGAAAAACTTGGGGTTTTATTTCAGGAGTTAGTACAAATGTGGAGGAGGGACTGAGTTCCAAGCCTCTGCTGCCTATTGTCGCTTGCCAGAGGTCAGAAACATGCTTGGTGGTGGAGGGTAGGGCAGGGAGGAATTAGGGAAAGTGCCCCCACTGTTTGGTGGGGCCAGAGCAGGCCCCCTCTGGAAGTTTCTTGAAATAGGTCAGAATTTCACATCAGTTTTGGATCTACACTCATTTGCCCAATGATACCATCATGTACACTTTGGACAGATAGTAGATTTTGTTGAAGGGAGAGATAGTGGCTGTGCTGCCCCTACAGGTGCAGCAGAGAAATTTTTGGCAAAATGCTTCCTGCCCCTATAGCTAAAACAAGTGACCCTGTATTTCTCTTTCCCCTAAGGTGTGGATGATTAATCTGAATGATAACTGCTGCCAAGGCAGCCCCTTATACATATGAGGGGGCAATGTCTGCATAAATTTGAATCATCTTAGGCAGTGTAGCATGTTTTTTGTAGCCTCTTAAAGCCTCTTTACACTATTTATTTGCATTTTCAAAGGCCAACTGTTGAACCATTAACTTGCTAGCCTCTATTTCACTTATAACCCTCCCACTAGCCTGCAATAAGCATGCCACAAAATCCTAAAAAGTTTCATCAAGACCCTAACAACTGGAAGGCAAACCAAGGGATGTCTCACCCTTTGAAGGAAGTTCCTCTAAGCTCTTGTGGCAGCTATTTTAATTTGTTCATATACTTATAATTCAAAAGTAAGTTGATTATCCATGGCAGCAAAGTCACCTTTTCCAGTTAACATGTCTTTTTAATGACTATGTTGTGAGTGACATTGTGAGTAGCCTGATCTGTGCACAATACAGAAAAACTTCCTTTCCATAACAAATAATTTCCCAGACTTAAACACGCTTTAGCTACTTCTTTCAAATCACTTGGGGCCATAATCTGTTGTCTCATAAATTCTATTAAACCTAAGGTAAAAGAGGTCATAGGGTCATAGGTAATGGTAGCTTGTATTAATTCTTTTAAGGTCTTAAATGGTACAGCTTCATGAAGATGTATAACTTGTTCTGGATTATTGGGAACTTGAACTTCAGTAACAGGGTAGACATGATGAAAACTCTCTATGGACTCTCCCACCCACCTGGCCTCTTTTAATGCCAACTGGAAGGGAGAGAGAGAAAATGGCTTTACTCCCTGAAGGCAGAAGTTCCAACTTGTGATGCAGCAAAATTTCTCTGAGCTGAAAAGGTGAGAACTGCCACTTTGGCTCAGTTAAGGTTATTGGGGTGGCTGTTATTCCACCATCTTTTTTCCACACAGGACTTGATATTAAAATAGTGCTCCAAGCTAAATCCTTTGTGTTCATCCCAACAAACTTACGACCATTAAAGCACTCCCTAATGCAAATCCATAGAAGTAAAGTAAATACAGAAATTAAGAATACAACAAGCAGTTCCATATACATTTGTGGTTCTTGAGACTCTGCTCCATGTTTAACACCTGATAAAATCAATATGCCTTGCTCCCTTTTGTTTCTCGTGAGCCAGTTTTTCTCTTTGGCTCTAGTGAGCTAGTTTTTCTCTTGCCCCAAGTTTTACACTTGATGATATCAATATCAATACACTTTTGTGATTAATATTAACACTATCAATGCACTTCTCCCCCTTTGGTGCACACAATCAGAAGTGTCCGCTCACCCACTATTTCTTCTTACCCTGGTCCCTGTTCAGGCAACAGTATGCCATGTTCAGTGCAGTTCTTGAAGTTCCTGGGGGGGAAGAACAGCGAGAAGATGGAGAAATAAAGGTAAGAGACAATATACAGAAAGCTGAGGTCAGGTGGAGCCCTCTCTCCAGATGGGAGGAAAAGGAACTGCTCAATCACCACAGTGTGTTTATTTATACATTTGGCAGGTTGGTGTTATGTGACACCCCTTTGCCTAGCAACTTGTTCTTGGATTGTGGGGATGGGGTGCATAATGATTTTTCTTTTTGGACTGGAGCAGCTTGTTTACATGGCTTGTCTTGGGTGCTCTTTGTTTTTGGATGGGCCCTGCCTCACTCCCGAACCTGTGATCAATTTCCAGTTTTAGCTGCTCCCCACAGGAAACTATTATAAAAGAAAAAATGTTACATATTCCTAATATCCAATAGTACAGGTTAAACATTCCCACTCCAAAGGGAGGAATAAGGGAATAGAAAATAATCTGACCAAAGCAAAACTGAAATCAGGCAAGACAAACATGCATTTTTAATGACAGTAATCTCTTCAGCAGCCATATCTCCTTTGACTCAGTTCCTTATAAGCCAGTATTTAAGTTTTTCTATTTTTTTTTCTGCTATACTTTTTGCCCTCAGTTCTTACTATACACCTGCATAAAAGCAAACAGCAGTACCCACACCACAGCTTGAATGCTGTACTGCACTGATTTTTTTTTCCCATCAGGTAAATAAGTCTACCACCAATCATTTTAGCCTCCCAGAAATCTCAAAACAAGGGAAAAAATGTAGACAAATTTTTGCCCACAGTATAACACACATGGTCTGTAGTCCAAATGCCAGTGGAGGCCTGTACCCAACTGAAATGTCCTGAGCCTGGCTTCCACTGTCAGCATTCTTATCAGCATTCTGTTCTTCTGACTTCTGACCAGACTCACCAGCAAGCCCTACTTACTGCATTCTAATACTTCTCTAGCTGGTATTTTCAACCTTCCCAAATTCCTCCCTTAAAAAAGGTCCAAAGGCTTTTAAACCACAAGGTGAGGTACAATCACAGAAATAGCCCCACATCTCTGTTACCAACTTTCTGTATTAGTCAACTTTCTCATCACTGAGACCAAATATCTGACACAATTTAAATGAAAAGTTTAATTTGGCTTATGACTTCAGAGGCTTCACTCTATGGTAAGTTGGCTGCAAAGCAGAAACATCACTGCAGAAGGATGTGGCACAACAAAGGTACATAGTTCTTGATCTAGAAAGCAGAGCATGAGAACAGTGCCAGAAAAGTAGACCAGACTTTAGTGCCATACCTCCATGACCTACCCAGATATACCTAGAACTGTGCTCTATGAATCCCTCAGGCAAATCTCAAAGTCAGTCAAGTTAACTCTCCATCCTAAATGCCACAACTGTCTTGTTTACTTAATCCAGCTACTCCAAATGGCAAGACATATTATGAGTATCTCTGAGCTCATATCTTTAGTGCTTTGCAATCACAGAAGTGAAAGCGCTATTTCTTGCAAGGTTCTATATGAAAACTTCTAGAAAAATAATGTGGATTAACCCAAATCACCCATACATCAATCACTCCCATCCAAAAAAGGTGTAATAGTACACTCAAGATCATGCCTTTCCTATGGGTAAGTGGTGTTGATCCTGTACTAAACCCAGGAAAATACAAAACAATATGTGTTGACAGTAAATATTTTCTCAGTTGAAGGATCTAAAATAAATAAATATTCAACAAATATATGAAAATATATTTTTCAAATAACATTTTTAGGTGTATACCTTAAAATATTAGGCTTTTTAGCTTTCTAGGAGATCACTTAATCAACAAATATTGCAATTTTATCATACTTTTAGGTACATTTTTGGCACTATTCCTTCTTTCTTCTTTCTTGCCCAATTTGTATCACTCTATAGTTAATTTGGTTGCAAAGTAGCAAACCAGAAACTGTAGGGGGCAATGAATCTTAGCATATTATTTTAGATAAAATAGTTTTGGTAAAAGCCTACATGGTGCCTTGGGAAGCCTCCCGGGACAGTGTAAGAGCTAATTCCCCACATCAACACTGCCCAGGAATGTCTCCCCAAGATAAGGGGGTGCCTAGGACTAGCTAACCCTCTGTGACCCTGCCTGGGCAGTTCCATCTCCTGGCCCTAGGTAAACATTGTAACCCTAAAGGAATGCATAGGTTGTAAACAAGGAGACAAATGGAATATAATGGGGGAAACATCTATCATGGTTAGACATGCGACCTGCAACTGACCTGGGGTCCAACAGGCTGAGAGAAACACCATATGCCCACTGGGGTCAGCGAATGTAACATTCCAATCTGTTGCCAATGGAAACCAAAATGTATATAAGGTGAAACAAAGTTAGCCATTGCCCGCTTCCAGATTGGCAAGGGAAGTGAGGGTGGCTAGCCCCAAATTAAACTCTGGTTTTGTTCTCAGTAGACTTGGGTTTCTTGTGGAATACAGCCCGATTTGTGCCAGGGGAATTTCTGCCATTACAAAACTACTTGTGGTTTGTATTATGAGAAGCTGAGAAGCTAGGAGCCCCATATGAAAGGGTATGCATGAAGTGCATTTGGGTACTGACTGTACACCAACAGCCTGCCACAGCACACTGCTGGCCATGATGACTGCTTTCTATGTGTTCTCACCCTGCTGTTGTATTAACTGTACGTATTAATTATACAGAGAAGAAAAACAGTTAAAAAAAAGTGGTATGGTCAAGCTTGCATTTAGTGATCTATCATAGATACTAATTCAAATGTTGAAAAATTTAATGATGCTTACTCTGTGCCCCTGGGGCAGACTTCACCGATCATGTGTTAGACAGAACAATGATAAAGAGAAACAAGCCCTTCATGGGACTTTCTTCCCAGATAATGAAAAAGGCAATAAACAAGTAAGCAAATAAATAAGACAAATAATGTAGTTTAAGACAAATAATGAGGTGAATATACAGGACACTGTAACAGAGACTAGCAGAATTCTAGATCGAGGATGGCCCTTCTTAGGGGAAGTTAAAACTGAGCTAGAGAGAATGAAAAGAAACCAATCATTAGAAACACAGAGGAACAGTGCTCTAAACCAGGGATTTTTGATGTTGGCACCGCTGATACTGGGGTTGCACAATTTCTTGGTGTGAGGAGGCTATCATCTCCATTGTAGGATGTTTAGCATCATCCTTGCTCCGAACTATAACAGCCAAAATCTGTTTCCAGCCACATCCTACAGGAGATAAACTTACTTCCCCTTAGTACTACTCTTCTAAACATAGGAAATAAATCATCACAGTACTGAATAGGATGCTGCTGCTGAGGTAGGGTAATGGTTGATACATTGCATCAATTTGAGAAGTTTAGAAGCATAACTAAGTGACTTAGCAGGGACTCAGGGTTCTCACTTTGTAAACATCCTCAGCCTGTGCAAAAGAAGGGCATGGAGACGCATGGGTGTAAAGGGCCACTTTTGGGCAGGTAGCCTGTATACAATATAAGGGAGGAAAAGAGGCTTGCTTTGTCCCTTTGGCTTATGTTGCTTCTGCTGTCTTCTGCCACCTTGAACTGTTGCACCTGTGTCATGCCACCCTGCCTTGGATCTGACTGAAACCTCCACAAACTGTGAGCTAAATAAACTTTTCCTTCCTTAATTTTTGGTGTTGGGTATTTTGTCTCAGTAGCAAGAGAAAAATAACTAAGACAGGTAGTGAGAAGAGATCACTCAAGTGTCTGTAGACCCTGACAAAAATTTTGGATTTTATCTTGTATAAATGGTAAGTCACTGAGCAATTTTAAGTTGGGGAGAGACGTGTTTACACTTTAATAGACAGCTTTCAGGAAGGTATGGTGGTGAATACCTATAATCTCAGCTACTTCAGAAGGTAGGCAGGAGGATAGCAGATATGAGATAAGCTTCAGTGATTTAGCAGGACACTGTCTCAAAGATTCACCTTGAGGGTGAATGAGGTCTCAGGATCATACACTAAGACACATCATCATGTAGGACTGAAAAGGATGAAAGAAATGCAGACTGAGAAGGAGCAGGCAACACAGGAGGAACAGCCAATGAGAGGATGATGTCACAATAATTGAGGACTACTTCAAGAAGGAAGTGATTGATCCTGACTAGATTTTTGTAGTAGCTCATCTCTGAGTCACAGGCTGATTTCTCTTCTTGCCTCACTATAATTTCCTCTATAATCCTTGATATCTTACTCTAAACTAATCATGCTGTTCAAGACCACCACAAAACTTCCCATTTCAGCACTGCACTGGCCTTGTTCATTTCTGTCTCTAGGACTTTTCTCTTTTAATAGTTACATTTCCTTCTCAGTGCCTTCAACTACATCTGCTATGAATCTTTGAAGTCGAAGCTCAAATGTGATCTTCCACAGACCCCTCTCCAACAATTTTGGCCCACACAGATGTTTCTATTCTTAAAAAAAAAAAAACAGTAAAATTGCCAAATGTTTCATTCCATCCAGTAGATATGTATTTTTTAAAACCTTGGTGTCAGGCACTGGGCTATGCCCTAGAACAATAAAAAGTACTATGGTAGCTGCTTTCTATAGTTTAGTAAGGAATTAGTCTGTTCAATCCTCCTCAATAATACATTCAGGAAGAAAGGACTTTGTTCAGTATCTAATCCTGAGTCAGTCTTTTGACTATTATCTCTCTGTGTTCCTATTTTAGTCTGCCCCACCCAGTTCAGTCATGGTTTGCCACGCCTTTGGCAGCTGATTAGTTCATGAAAGTATTGGCTCATAGCTCCTCAGGACCAAATGTTGCTACTCCTACCAGTCATCAGTGTTAGGGTGAATTTAGCCACAGGATACACATTTCCCAAAGTCCGAGTTGAAAACAATCCAAAATAACACTCAGAGGACATACACGTGCTACTCGTGTGTATGTTGGGACGTTCTTTGGTAGTCTAAGCCAATTCCCTTTTAGGATCTCTTTGCCAGTATGAACTCCCTCACCTCCTTAAACCTATTTGCTTCAGATGCAGCCTTTTTGATCCTTAAACTGGGGCCAATTACAATGCTATCATTTAAAGGTCAGTGCTTAGGTATACTCAGATCTAGTAGAAACTTTGAAATTATGATTTAAAAAGTATACAGTCAAGATTTAATCAAATTTTTGAGCAGGTTACAACAGAGTGTGTTTTTCTGTAATCTCTAAATGAGGAAGGGAGCTAGTCAGAGTCTTTATTATCCACAGTTTATATTATTCCTCAAGGGTGAAAATGGCAGTTGCTCTGCCAGTTACAGAGAGAAATTAGTATGAAATAATTTTTATAATAGAAGTAAGTCCCCAAAAGCTGAAGGAAGGACTAAGCTGAAGTTATAAAATGATCCACAGAGGAGGTACATACTCACTTGATACCTGATGGATCTTGAGTATAACTACTAACACAGAAAAGCAAGTTTAGAATGGCTGGTGTGGAGTAAATGGGGAATAATGGGGTGAAGGGATTAATCATCTCCACCCAAATCATGAAGGGCCCTCCAGGTGACAAGGAATTTCTGAAAAAGTTGTTCAGGATCACATTTTCACATTAAAGAAATTATTAAATAGAATGGAGGTTGGACTGAAATGGGAAATAACTGGAGCACACGTAGACGTTACAATAATCCAAGGGAGATGAGTCAGAACAGATGAGGACCCGAAGAACTGAAACAGTAAAAGTGGAGATTAAACAGAGGGGTGGATTGAGAAATATGCAGGGAAACTAGTCAATAAAACTTGATATTAGAATAGAGGAGATGAAGGAAAAGTAACAGATACCCTTGGATTTCTGAGTCTGGGCTAGTGAGGGGCACTATTTAAAATAGGAAATGGAAATGGCCTAGGTAGAAGGTGGGGTGGGGCGAGAAATGGCATCAGGAATAAATTTTGGCAAAGAAGCCTGGGATAGAAGATTTAATGCATCTGTACGAAATCTAAACACAGATATTGCATTAAGGGTCTGATCTGAAGATATATATCTGGGAGTCCTTGTGCACAGGATGCCTCATGGGCTAAATCTTCAATGGGAAAGAGGCTGCTCAAGATGTACTGAATTACATTGAAAACAAAAGAAAACAAAGTGGTGGGAAATAGAGGGCACAAACAGAAAAAACAAAGTGCATCACAGAGGTGGTTGTAAAACCAGGAGAAAACAAGAGGAAGAGTTAGTGATGTTCCCATTATTTAAAGAAATGTAGGGTTTTCCCCTCTCCCTTCCATAGGTTTCTTTCTTTCTTTCTTTTTGATCTTATGGACAGGAGCTATAGTTTCATTTCTTTTTTTCTTTCTTTTCTTTTTTTTTTTTTTTTTTGTACTGGGAATTGAATTCATGACCTTACGCTTGCCAGGCAGGCGCTGTGCTACAGAGCTATATCCCCAGCCCCTTCATTTTCTTCAGTATCTAATTCAACATAGGAAAGGTAGTAAATTCTGACTCAGTCCAAGCACATCTACGTACTTGAATTTGCTTCCAAGCAACTTGCGTTTTTTTCACTCTATTTTTTCAGATACTTTTAGCGTTCCTATGAGCTTATCTAAATCCATATCTGTGATCAGTTATCTTCTATGTGCACCAGTTTTGTAACGAGTTCCCACACTTTAATTTTGAAAGACTTTGCTAACCCAAATGTCCATCCACTGAGGATTGGATAAAAAAATTGTGGTACTTTTATATAATGGAGTATTACTCAGCTATAAAGAAAGATAAACTTGAGGCTTTTACAGGTAAATGGTCACAACTAGAGACCATACTCCGAAGTGAAATAAATCAGACCTGCATGTGTGAGAATCGTATTGTCTCACTAGTGTAGGAACTTGAAAGACTGAATAAAAACTAGAAGCTATGATGGACATTGTGAAATGAAAGGAAAATGCTCAAGGGTAAAGGGTAACTGGTATGTGGGAAAAGAAAAGGGAAAGAAGGGGAAATTATGTATGTATGTATATACAGGATAGCGAACATAGTTGTACTACTGACTTCTATTGCTCTACTGAAAGGAACAGTTAATTACTTGTTTGATCATTCTTGCATGTCTCTGTTTTCTTGAGAAACCACTTTGAAGATATCAATAAGTAATACAACAACCATGGTTAATTTCCTACAACTTTGTCTGTAATTCAGTATTGCTTGTATTGTTCTTACGCTATTTTGTAAATGGATGTCTGTTTGTTAATATGTTTTCCTTCTTTTATTTCTTAAAATAAAAAAAGACCTTGCTAGCAATGCCAGCGACAAGTTTCCTTTATCACAATTCCTAAGATACTTTTTTCAAATTATTTTTAAAACAAAGCTTAGCTCAAGTCTCAGCAGCTGCTTGTAATTTAAAACGCGGTGGAAAGCACGGACAAGAGGCAGCCGCGTTTTTCTGACAATTAACCGCGCACCGGATCAGTGTGCTTAAAGCTTCATTTCATTACAGGTCAGGAAGGCCCGGGCGGGGTCGATGCAGCACAGCTCGGAGCCGCACGGTCGCCACTCGGGAAGCTCGGGCGCTGTGGGCGGGAGGGGCCTGGTGACACCCGGGACCGTTTTTTCTCAAGCGACAGCACCTAACCTACACTTACTCCTCGGTGGATCCGCATTCCCGAGCTTAGAAAGTGCCGCAGACGGCCGACAGCACCGCAACAATCACGTCCAGTTGGGAACTACCCCTAATTCGAGTCACAGCTCAGGGCAGTCTCAAGCAGCCCCGGGACCGCAGACTGAGCTCCCGCTAGGCGCCGGGTTGACTGACAGGGAGATGCTAGCTCCTGCTCTCGCGGGATCTGGCGCCTCACGAACCCCCGCGGGAATAGACATCTGCAGGTCCGAAAAGCCGGAATTCGCGTGCGGGGGCGGGGCCAGCGCGGTGAGAGCGGGGGCGGAGCCATCTAGAGGGCGGGGCGCATAGGGGGCGGGGCTCCCTGGACCTGTTGATCGCAGGTGTCAGTGGCCCGACCGGCCCCTCCGAGCTGGGCGTGTGCGCATGCTCGGGGCGCGGGGTCGGACTCTGGGCGCGCAGCTCTTCCGCGGTCGCTCCAGTTCCCGGTGAGCCTCGGCGTGGCGGCGGTGGTGGTGTGTCAGTCCGGTGGAGGCGTGAGGCGGAGCCGGCCCAGCGCGAGGCAGCTCTGTGGGAGTGGAAGGCCCGCATTTCCCTACCTGGATCGCACGCTCTCGGCGCTGGCAGAGGAGAGCTCACGGTAGGTCCCCGAAACTAGGATCGGGACGGAGATCCGAGGACCCGCGACCCTCCCGGGCCCGACCGGGCGCTCTCCGCCCAGCCTCGGCTCCCTCCGGAGGCTCCGCGCTGCGGCGCCCGGCTCCCGGGTCCGGCCCTGCGCGCTGGTCTGCCCGGGACTGACGGGACGGGACGGACTCCCGCGGGGGACGCAGAGCCCGGGGTCGCGGGGGTGCGCGGGGTTGGGGCGGCGAGCGGCGGAACCCGCGGTCCAGCTGCGCCGCCAGGCACCGGCTTGCCGGTCGGGCCAGCCGCACCGCCGCCCCCGAGCACAGCTCCTGGAAGGACCCGGGACGGTTCTGTTCTCTCCTTGGAGAGGGGCGTGGACTGGCTTCGTGAGAATTTGAGAGTGGGTCGTTTTCCAGGGGTGGTAGAGGTGCAAAGTTAATATTTAGCTTCTAACCCGGGGCTTGCGGGGCATTTACTAACTGCTTCTCCACCGCCTCGGCGAACAGGAAGTGCTTGCACAGGTGTGACTGGGAGCGTTTCTCAGCCTGCAATCTGAGCCGGTGCTGAGGTTTTGTTATCCCGCTACAAGGTTTTCTTTCTTTATCAATACGGAGTCTGATTAAGGCTCGCGAAATGTACCGCAAGGCTTCATCTGTTAGGCAACAAAGTTTTCCAAATGTTTTCTTACTCAAGGCCACGTTGGGGGTATGTTTAACTGTACATTTGGGAAGTTCTTCGTAACTAAGATCTTACTCGCTTTTAGTTCGTTTTTAAAAGAAAAGGCTATGTAATTTTCAGTACTGAAAAGGAGTAGCAAGTCCTAACATAAGATTCTGATACAAATGAACTTTGGATTAAATTGATACTTACTCGTTACTTTTATTTTTGTTCTGTGTTCCATGATAATGGTCTAGGAGGCAAAGATCCTTCATCTTCCTGAAGAGAAATTTTAAAAGAACAAAGTGAACAAAACTTATTCTATAAAAGTAATGTATGATCCGTTGTTATCATAAGAATTCCAAATAGACAGATGTACTGTAGAAAGGAATTATAGTCTGAAACACAAGGTTTTTGTTTTATATTATAGAGGGTTTTGCAGTGAGCTCCTTTGGACAATTTGTGTAGGTTTGTGATTGCTGGTTATAAACTGTGAAAGTGATTTCTTTAAAGTTGTTTATAAGTGAGACGAACCGGTAGTTGTGTGGTTTTTTTCTACAGTGTAAAAAAAAGACCTAGAACATGCCTTTCTCTTCTCCTATAAATTTTTAAATATTTGTAAAATTGTAGTTTGTATACAACACATGGAACTTGACACAGTGATCACTTCATTACTATTATTTTTTCTAAACTATCCAAAGTTACTTTTTAAAAAGATAGCTTTTCTTGGGTATGATACACTTTTCTACCTGGTTTATTCTTTTACTTAAGAAAAGTCACAGTATTTTCCTGACTTAAGTATGTAGTACAAGTCAAGGTCTTTCATATTGGTTAGTGTCCAGTAAGTATTTGTTACAATGTATCAAGTCAAGAAATGCAATTTTAATACCAGATGGCTTAGAATTTTGTTTTACTGAAACAAAGTTAAAACATGGAAATGTTTGTCTATTTTGAGGTGACGTACACCGTTAGTCAAAATGAGAGTGATTTTCCCTTTTGGAGCTTTTTGGAGCTCACCTTCTGGGCTAGAGAAAACATTAATTTACCCTATAATTTTCCAAAAATATTTTTGAGCTCTGTAAAGTGGTGGATTAGACTGTCCTGGAAAGACATTTAGTTACTAAAACTCCTGGCAGATCTTGTTACTTGACAACTTCAACTCTAAGGAGTTACTTAATTGTAGACCTTAATGACAACCTACAGAAAGTCAGCTTATTTTGAAAGCAGTGTGCCAGGTATGAAGCTCTCCTTCATGACCCTTATTTGAAGGAAGTATACTAATTTGTCTAATCTTTGAAAAGCTAGGTACGAATTGGTGGTGATACAAATATAGCCTTATTGTGTTATTAGTTGTGTAATGGTGAAATTGAGAAAATTTGGCTACCATGTATGCCCATAATAGGAACAGGAAATAAATGCAGCTTTCTCTGGCACAAAGTTTTGAAGGTTATTTAAACTTTAAACTTTGTATAATATCCTAACTTTAGCAAATTATAATTGTTTTATTGATAGAATTACAATTGATACTACGTATATAGACTATTCAGGCAAAAATATTTGTATTGAGCTTTTCCAAGTTAATTTATATCCTCTTATCAGTTCTTAAAGTTAAGGACCATGCTTAGAAATGTGATCTTGGTGAGAATTCACTTCTAATATAATTGGTTTTCTGTGTGATGTTACGATTTTTCCTGTGTTTTTCATTTAATTTTATGCGGTTAGAAACATAATTTAGAAGAGGCTTTATTAGGCCACCAGAAGTGTCTACACATGAAAACAAGAACACTTCAAGTCATTGTATCTGGTTAAAAAATTTTTGTTTTACATGGGGCTTCAGAAAAATAGTTTGGTCTATTCATATTTGTAATTCAGCATGAAGTAAAAGTTTGTTTGTTTACTTATTTATTTATTTATTGTACCAGGAATCGAACTCAGGACCTTGTTCTTGCCAGGCAGGTGCTTGTGCCACTGATCTATATCTGGGCCTGAAGTAAAAATCTATGCAACAGAAGTCTTATCTCACTCTTAGCTGTATTAATTAACAAGATTAGTTATCTGAGGTGTTGTGGTATTTTGTAAATACTTTAAGGATTTGAAGAAGTATTGTTCTAGAAGTTTTTCCCTTACATTTTGTGCTTTTCTAAGCTAGCAAATTTGTCTAGTAAACATTTATTGACCTGCTATTGTGTGCTAGGCCCTACAGATTCAAACTTTAATAATACCATGGTCAAAAAAAAAAAAAAAAAAATAATACCATGGTCAAGTAGTCCTGAGAAAGAATTTTTCCTCTTTTAAGTCTCAAGTCTGGCTATTCTCACCTCCTCCAACTGCAGAGTTTACAAAGGTGAAAGTCTTTTTTTCTTTATTATTTATATCAAGATTCTATTTCCCTTTTTGTCTCATTCCCTTTGAATTTTTCAGTTACTCATGCCACACCTTAAGGTATATTCTGATCTAGGAAAGGACAGTATTTACTTTATCCTTGTTATCACTATTTTGTGTATTCCTTTGTTAGAGAATTATATAGTACTATGTTTATTGTATGCAGTACCATGTTGCTGTAAAGACAGAAAACCTTAGGGAATCTGGTAATGATATGTGAATTGTCATCTTAAGACCTGTGAGATGAATACTGGGCAGATAGACAAGGGGATAGCCAACCAGAGGAAGTGCATTCTCAGAGACCAGAGGTATGAGCAAAATCAAGGAGCATTTTGGGTGCCCTCATTTTTTTTTATGGCTACATATATCATTATGTTATTGTATAAATTAAAATTGTCATTAAGGAGGTTCATAGCTGTTTTTTAAAGTTATACACAGGTTAAATTTTTCTGTATAGAATCTCTTAGCTTGCATTGCTGTTGAGAATTTTTTCTCTTTCTGATGTATCAGTATGTTACATTTTAACTCGATCTCTCTTCCTCTTCCATAGTTCAAAGATTTTGTAAAATAATGAATGTTTAAAATAAGTACAATACTGTGGTGAACCCACTTATAAAGTGAAGATTTCCTAAACATTCATTGTGTAAATAAAATTTTTTCATATGGTATCTTACAAGTAAGATAACTTCATAAACAAAATGGCTTCTTGTCTACTAAGAACAATTTACAGGTTTTAAAATTAAGAAATTAACACTTCTTTGTAAAATTTATCTGATCTCATTAATTTGGGTTCTAAATGTTTTTTTGTTTTTGTTTTTCTTCCGGTACCAGGAATGGAACTCAAAACCTTGCTCTTGCCAGGCATGCGCTGTGCCGCTGAGCTAAATCTCCAGCCCCAGATCTCATTAATTTGAATTAAAGCTCTGTAAGGAAAATAGAGATTTTCCTGAGTCAAAATTTCCTGACTCTGTAAGGAAATAGAGAAAGATAGTAAAATGAGATGTAATATAACTTACTTTTTCGTATTTTGTTTATATTGTTAAAATTATATTATAAAATTATATGTAAAGTTGTTACGTTCTGCATTAAAAATAATGCCATAATTGGCTTGCATTTGTTTGGGGTATGAATTTTGGGTATTTTAAACATAGTTTATGATTCTCCAAGTAACCCTGTGAACCTTTGTTACTAGATTAGGATTGTAGGTGATGTGCTTTTGATAACTGAGTGGTTGAGAGGTGTGTTATGTTGCTGGCAACTTTACCAGGGGAGGGTAAATAGTTATGGGAATCATGAAATTCAGAACATGGATTCTGTTGTCTTTAATAATCCACCTGGCCATTCTTTGCTCATCTGCTACTTTATGCTTTGGCTTCTTCTAAACTCCCCAGCCTGAATAGTAAATTTTTGCCCCTTTCCTGATGGCCATTCCATACTTAGGAGGACAGGTTGTTGGAATCACACAGCATTCTCCTCCTGTATGTGCTGCCTAACAGGCGTGATAAAACGCTACGTACTGCCTTATCACTGCAGTACAGACAATGACCTAGCCGATAGAGGGTGGAAATTGTCCTGTAGCTGTAGTGCCTTTGGTCATCTTTGTTAGGATTTCTGTTTTCCAGAGAGTTTGTTGTTTGAAATTTCATCTTATTTTCTGAGCTGCATTCAATAAATATTTCATGATTCCTTCGTGTTGTGTACTGTTCTAGATGCTTGGGATTTGCTTTATATTCTACGAGGACTGAGGAGAGGCAGTAAACAAGAAACACAGTAAGTGAGTTGTGTATCAGAAGGTCAGGAGTGCCAAATCAAAAAGAAAAATATAGAGCAAGATAAAGGGAATTGGAAATGTGGAGATTATGGTGGTTTGCAATTTTAAATAAGTGTAAGCTGCTTTTTAGAAGTTTGTGCTTGTTTTTCTTTCTTTTTATTTTTTCTTTTCTTTTT
>NW_004955428.1:20995951-21018087 GCF_000276665.1 Chinchilla lanigera | reverse complement strand
TTCCTTCCTTCCTTCCTTCCTTCCTTCCTTCCTTCCTTCTTTCTTTCCTTCTTTCACAAAGTAATCATGAAGGGAGGGAAGCAAGGCCATGAATGTATCAGGATAAATACATTCCAGATGAGAATAACCATTGCAAAGGCTATAAAGATCAAGTTTGCATGGTGTGTGTTCAGGAATGACCAAGAAGAGGTTTGGGGGAAGTATGCATGGAATGGAGAGAGCAGAAGTTCACGTAGAGGTGAGGTGAGGTTAGAGAGGTGAGGGCAATAGGCAGACAGCATAGGACCAAAATTTTGTGAAGGTTTGTAACTCCCTAAAATTCAAACATTGATGCCTAATTCTCACTTTAATAGCCTTAAAAGGTAGGGCTTTGGGGAGTGATTCCGTCATAAAGGTAAAACCCTTGTGAATAATAATAGTGCCTTTGTGAAAGAGGCTTCAGGGAGCTTTTTGTTCTCTGAAACAATAACAGGGTACTGCGAGAAGACACCATCTTTGCAGCAGCGTTTGAGCCTTCACTAGGCACTTTTATCTTGGATTTTCTGCCCTCCAGAACTGTGAACAATACATTTCTATTCATAAATGACTTAAAGTAAGATATTTAGTTATAGCAACCTGCTTAGTTTAAGTCAAGAGTCTGGTAGGCCTCTATAAATACATTCTTAATCTGGGTGTAATAAAGACCCATAGCAAAGTTAGGAGCAGAGGAATGATGTGATTTAATTTGGGGAGGATCTCCTGGGCTCCACTTGAGGGTAGACTGTAAGCTGCCAGGCAAGGGTAAAAGCCGAGAGAGAATAAGGTGGCTAATCTAGCAGTTTGGATAAAATATAATGATGCCTAATACCAGGATTGTACCAGGGAGGTGAAGAGGTTGGGTTTTGACTGAGATAGAAGTGTCGAAGGTAACACCCACACGTTTGTTCTGAATAACTGGAAAGATGAAGCTGCCATCAGCTAAGAAGGGAAGAAAGTGTAGGCAAAGCAGAGTTCATTGTGGACTTTGTCATTGCAGGGAAATGTTAGGTTATTCCTGCTTTGAAATAATTTTCTTTGGAGATTGTAATTGTAAAAAGTGGATTACAGTCTTTCCTCTTCTTTTGGCTTCTTCTATGCTTGCCAAAATCTGCCCTTCTCATTTTTATTATATGCACAGTATTAATTATTCTTTAAAGAAATAAAACACTTCCAAACTGATGAGCTTGTATCCATGTGTGTAGAAAACTCTCCTTACTGAAATCTACACTGAATTACATAGGAAGAAGCAGTTGTAAAATTTGCAGATGACTCTGGGAGAAATAGTTTCTTTAACTGGAAGATCAATGAGATGGTCTAGATGCTAACCTCACAGAAGTGTGAGCTTAGACAGAATATTCCAAGCTTCAGTCATTCCCATAGCCCTTGTTGAGGATATTTTAAAGCTCTGTATTCTACTCCATACAACCAGAAACTTGGAGGGAAGTACAAAAATGTCCCCAGCCTTGTGTTTTGTAATCACCAACCTAAAGTACTTCAAAATCTCAGAGCAGACCTCTTTGTGGCCAAGCTATGGCATGGGATGCAAGGAAGGAACACACACAAACACACACACACACACACACACACACACACAGGAGACTGCCCTAGATCGTTTGCTGTGAGACATTTGTGTCAGTGCTCATGCTACGTTCTGGGTTCACATGTGTTCTGTCTCTAGTTAGTGACCAGTGGGAACTAGTAAGTAGGTAAAAGCAACACAAAATACAGTACAGATATTTACTGGACACAAAGAAATGGAGCAAAACATTTTTAAAACAGTGACAGTTACTTAAACCCTAATGTTCTTGTTGGAAGTGGTACAATATTTTTCTTTGTTATTGTACTTTTTGTCTTTGTTTTACAAGTTTTCTAATATAATGTTCTCCAATTCCTGAACTTATAGAATGGCCTTTATATGTCACAGACTATATATTCTTTACCTATATTTCCCTTATTATAATCCTTCAACTTTATAAAAATGAAGATACTTCTGTGACAAAAGATTTCTTTTGTATTACTTCAACTTACTATATCTCCTCTGCTTGCTATCTAGTCACCTAACATAAGTTCTTAGGTACTTTTGCTAATAAGACACATAATGGTAGCATATGAATGACAAAGGTTCTTACACAAAAAAGTCACAACCCATAAAATTTTTTAAATGAAAAATTAAACTTCATCAAAATTAAAACCATTTCCTCAAAATTAGAGAACTCTTAAAGGTCAACAAGATGTACAACCAATGAAATAATGAATAGAAAATTTGAACTTGTACTTCTCGGAAAAAGATGAGTGGTACATAAGCATGTGCATAGCTGCTCCACATGAATAGCTTTATGGAAAGGTACATCACAGCCATAATATGATACTGCTACATACTCACCTGAATAGCTTCAGTTACAAAGATTAACAATAACAATTGTGTGAAGAGGTAGAGTAGTCGTAACTCACATGTGAGTGGCAGGCATTAAGAATTGTATAGTATGGAAAATTTTGGAAGGGGCTTTGCAGTTTCTTATAAAATCAGTTGTAGAAGAAACCATACAACCCTGCAGCCCCATTCATAGGTATTTACCTAAAAGAAGTGAAAACATGTCTACAGAGAGACTTGGATTTGAATGTTCATAGTTATTTTATTTATAATAACCCCTAACTGGAAACAAGCAAAATGCTTCTCCTAGTAAATGAATACATTTTGATACATCTACCCAAAGAATATTACTCAGTAGTAAAAAGGAACAGCTGCTGATTGATGCAGTAAATTGGCAAAACTCATAAATATTACCCCAAGTATGCATACAAGATTATGTGAGTTTATTTGTTTGGAAAAAATTGAAATGATAGAGACAGAAAGCAGATAGGTGTTTGTTGGGGCTGAATGTATTAGTTTTCTGTCACTGTGTACAAATTACTGCAAATTTCACTGTTTGGAATAATACCTGCTTGTTCCTGCATAGTTTCAGTAGGGCAGCAGTCCAGACGAGCTCCTCTGGGTCTCACCAGACTGAGGTCAACATGTCAAATGTGCTAGCTTCTTATCTGTGTGGAGGCCCAAGGGAAGACTCTGCCTCCATACTTGTTTTTGGGCACATTCATTTCCTTTTAGGACTAGGGCTTATTTCTGTGCTTGCTATCAAGCGGCATCTCTTCTCTTGTCCTAAAGGCCTTCCTCATTCCTTCTCATGTGGCCCTGCCCATCTTCAGAGCATCAGTGGCACCCTGAGTCGTCCTCATCATCCTTCAAAAGTGAAAGCCTCTGACTTTTTCCTGCCGCCAGCTAGAGAAAGCAGTCTGCTTTTAAGGGCTCGCATGGTTAGATTAGGCTCAACTGAATAATCTCCAAATGTTAAGGTCAACTGTGCCATGTAACATAGCATATCGACAATACCATATTGCTATCTTGTCGTATTTATAGCCCCCAAGGAATAGCATATGTAATCTGGGGCCAGGGGTGCGTGCATTGTAGAATTCTGCCTGCCCATGGGGGAAGGTATCGACTGTGACGAGGCAGGAGTATGCTTTTCAAGGTGGTGCAGGTGCTTGGTTGTGGGAATGATTGGCTGTTTTTGTTTGTCGAAATTCATTGATCTGTACGCCAGAGGGGTAAATTTACCAGATGTACATTACACCTTAGAAAAGCTTCCTTGATATAAAAATACTGATTTGGAAATTAAATTGGTACTAATGACTTCTGAATTGTTCAATTTTTGTCTTATTGATTAATAAATAGACAAAAGTATAAGCAAAATAGAAGAAAGTATGAAACTGAAGAAAGAGGAAAGCAGCAGTTGTGTGTATGAGGAGATTTAGTTCAATGCCAGGGAGGAAGGAGTTAATTACTAGCTGCACCTCTGGACCTTCCCTTAGAGTTTGAATCCTCTGGGCAGCTTTCTGTGTTGCTAACCAGATATTGTACCTGGAAATCACCAAACGGGGTGGTCTGAGCAGCTTCCGTCCTAGACTTCTGTCAGATATAGCAGCATTTGTGCACAACATAGATGATTATGGTGTGTGTATCTATTTATTGTGTTATTAAGTAAAATAAGGACTAAAATACTTTTCTCCTTTTGGCTCCAGTATAATATTTTTTACCATAAACCTGGTATTCCTGATTTCTTCTTTCAACTCACTATTTACCTCACTTACACATTTGCTGTTTTTCATCTATTACTTTTTTTTTTTTTAATGATTCTGGGAATTTTACCCTGGGCCTTCGCACTGAGCTATATGCCCACTCCTTTTAAAAATTTTAAATTTTGAGACAGAAGGTTGCAGTCCTCTTACCCCAGGCTTCCAGGATGCTGGGCTTACGGGTGTGCACCACATTTGGCTGGCTTATTATGTTTCTATATGTTCACAACTTCCAAATCCAGTATATTCACTCTGCCAGAATTAGCTTATCTAAATGTTTACTAGCCCTCTCACCCTGAGGTTTTGTAGAAAGTGATTCATTTTGTCTGGAATGGAAATGAATGTTTCTCTGAAACCAGCTCACTCTGTATGTACTGAGTTAATGCCACCATTCTTTTTCCAGTAGGGAACTTGGGAACTTTCTTCTCCACTGCATAGATTTGGATGACTTCTGAAAGAGGTGTTCATCCCTTATTCCTGCGGCTTCTGCCCTTGTCCAGAACCATGTCATCTCTCTTCTACCTTCGTTCACCAGCCTCCTGAGGGTTTGCCACTTTTAAGTGCAGAGTCATTTGCCTCAAATAATCTTACTCACTGCCGTAGTCTATTTAAAGCACAACTCTGATTGTTATTTCCCTGCTTAAAACCAATAAAGCTTTTCACCACCTCTGAGGTACAGGGTAAATATCATAAGTGACCTTCAAGACCAGCCATATGGCCCTTGTACTTTATAACACGTGGTTTCTTTTGTCCTCTCGTTTCCTAAACATCTTGGCCTCCCTACACACACACACACGCACACACACACACACACACACACACAGACAAGCTGCACTCATTTTTCAATATGTAAGATGTGACCTCTTCCAAAAAAGGCCATCTCTGCTTCCACACTTGATCATATGCTACTATATGCGCAGCTCTGACTTTACATGTCCACATATTTTGTCCTTTTCTTCTTTGTACTCAACAGCCCGTGATTGAGTTCATCAGAATCATCGGATTATGAATCACTTATCAGTCTCCATAGAGCCACCTCCTCCCCTTCCTTCTTAGTTTGTCCTCTGCCAAAGGCTCAGACTTGTACATATTTAACAGAAGACCCTCGAATCCACTATTCATGTTTGTATTTACAAACTCTTTGAACTACTTAGTGATGAGTGTGTGTTACCAATTTATAAAAGAGATAGGATGCTATAAATATCATTTGCTTTTTATTTCACATGTATATTTCTGTGTGTAAAAGGAGCCTAGTATTTCTGACACTGCCCAGTTCAATCTTTCTGTACTTCACATTTTGCTTAGTGTACTAGGAGCCCACATCTAGGTAGCTACTTCTTTGTGACCTCAGAAAATGGGTATCACCTCCTCATGGGCCTGGGAGAGAAGTCCTTTGCCGACAGATAGAGTTCTAGCTTTTATGCATATTCTTAATGCTATGGAGTGCTAGCACTCAGTAAGTCTCCTCAGGAGATTCTGCTGCAGAAAGACTACCTTAGTTTACTGTCCCACCATTACTGTTCTCATTTTCCCACACAACAGCCTCACAGTAATGCTGTAATTATTGCACGCTTGATGGAGAGAAAGTGCTATTACATTTTCATTTTCTGAGATTGAGGTATGCATTTTTTAGCCATTTAATTTTCTCCATTGTATTGACAGGCTGTAGCATGTCTGTTTTTCAGTTATACATTTTTGTCTTGATCTGAAGGAATTCCTTGTATGTTTTATGTCTTAGTCATTCTCTGTTAAGAGTTATTGTAGCAAATCCCCCCCCCCCCGAAAAAGGGGGTTTGTTTTCTTATTTTTATGGTCCTTTCAATTAGACTAGTTTATATTCAGTCTCTGGCTTCCCTTTATGTTGAAAACTTTAAATTTACTTTACATTGTATTTTAGCAGTTTTTTATAAGCTTTAATATTAACTGGGTATGGTGGCGCACATCTATAATCCCAGCACTTGGGAGGCTGAGGCAGGAGGATCATTTTGAATTTGAGACTAACCTGGGCTACAAAGTGAGCTCAAGGCCAGCCTGAACTGCATAGTAAGACCCTGTCTCACAAAGACAAAAGAAAAAAAAGCTTTAATATGTTAATATATGTTTAATAACTTCTCCTATGTTTTTCTTTTTAACTGAAGTGTTAAGTCTTTGCTTTTAATTCATCTTATAGGCAATGCTGTATGATACTGTTTGATATTGACTTTACTGAGGTTTCTTTTTGTAATAATTTGATTTTTGCATTCGTTCTAGGAGTGCTGTGAAGTAATATATAATTTTTGGTGTACTACTTTTTTATTGTAACTTTATAAATTTATGTTTTTTACACCTTAATATTCACTTTTAATCAATTTAACTCACCTTAAAATTGCTACATTGTTTCTTTGGGTTTATATTTCTTGGTATATCTTTCTTTGTTTTATTTTTACATTTATGTGTGTGTACATACACACATACACATAACTGTATAGCATAAATGTGACTAGTATGCATATTGTAGTTGATTTTGTGTGTGTGTAGGCTTTTCCCTTTCATTTTCTTGTTGGACTGTCCAACCTCATTTCAGATACCCATGTAATTGCTCAGGGGATCATAAAAGCGTATATTTTCAAATATACATTGTTTTTATTAAAACAGGATCATATTAGGTTTCTACATGTTACATTTGTACACAAAACACCTCTCTGTTTTCCTCTGATTTTGTTGAGTGCTGTCTCTCTGTCCCTGTCCCTGTCTCTGTCTCTGTTTTTATCCTGGTATACAACCTCAGCCTCACTGTCCAAGACTTGTGACCAGGTGATCAAGTATCCTTCCCACTGGAAATGTGTTTATCCTGGCAGACACCTGTGGTTTGTCTGACCCATGTCTAGTTTATCCGTACCTAGGTGGCTGTTCTCTGTGAGGCCCCTAACAAGGAAGAAAGTCAGGTTTGGGTGTGTTAGACAAGTGAGACACAGGTGCGGCAAGTCACCTGCACATATCAGGTGACAGGAGCGGTTTATTACAGACCCACGGAGGTCAGCATGCCTGATGGTGCCAACAGGAAAGAGGGGTGCCACCCAGGGCGTGCACACTCAGCCAGTCGGTGGGGAGCATGGGAGAAAGCATGGGACCTGAGGATCTAAGCCTTTCCTGGGGCCCAGGGTATTAAGCAGGAGGGTTTTTCATAGTTGACAGCAGTCTGGTGTAGGTTCCTTGCAGTCACGCTGTGATTGAGAGGTGACTGCTGTGCCTTGCTGTGCAGCCCATTTAGAGTGTAGGGGTCAGGAGGCAAGGCAAGTTGTTATATTCACTACCAGCCATGAGGAAAGAAGTGGTCACTAGGAAGCATTTGTATAGGATAGATATCTGGATCGGCCTCACTGAGGAACACGGAGGAGGCCTCAGGGCACTGCAAACTGGTGAGTCTAAGCCCTGCTTTGATAGAAGAAAATTCACCTCATGTAGAGAATGGATGCGCAGAGGCAACCTCAACCTGCAATTACAGAAACGTATGACAAACCCCCTTTATGCAAATATGTCCATACCAGTGGACATTCACTTTGTATGCTTTGTTATTTGCTGCTACTACCTAATTATATCTCAGTAAAGTACTGTTTTTATTTTGGGAGGATAAATTTTCATTGTTGCATATCTGGGGTTAAAGTATGCTTACGTTTTGAATTTTAGTAGTTGTTGCTAGGTTGATAGATTGCCAGAGCATATAATATTATAATTACTTTTCTGCATTAGCTAGCAGTAGAAGAAAGAAACGTTTTCCTTTTATTCCCACCAACAGTGTTACTTTGAAAGTTTTGCCACTCTGGTGGAAACCGGGTAACTCTGACTGCCATGCCTCCGGTTGAAGAGCCCTCCTCCTGCCACATTGTTGGTCATTCTCTGGGAGGGTTCAGAGTGCAGCAGATAGTTGCACTCCTTGTGATTTATTGCACTGATAGGGTATAAAGCAAAATCAACAGTCTTAACATGAACTGCCAGTAGCCTTCTACCAGTGAAATCACACAAGACACACTGAAACCGCCCCCAGTGAATTGTACGATGCATGTGAAATGTTGTCCTCTGAAAGCTCTCTGGAGACCCCGTGCCCAGCATTTCCACTGCGGGAATAGTCACATAGGCATTCCAGCATTCTAGGCCTCCTGAAGGAAAAGGATGTTCAGGAGAAATCGTAGTGTTACAAGTGTAGCTACAATGACACACCATCAGTTAGGGTTGTCACAGCCTTCCAAAATTGTAAGCCCTCAGAGGTCAACCTTAGGAGCAGGCCATTCTAAGGATAGCAAACTCAGGCCTGCTTTTTTTCTTAAACCTCTTTATTGAAATATAATTTACCATATAATTCACTCATTTAAAGTGTACAATGCAGTGGTTATGAATATTTTCATAGGATTCATTACTGTAATTTTAGAACATCTTCATGGCCTCTAAAAGAAACCCTTTACCTTTTAGCTGTTACTTGCCTTACAGCCCCACAACCCCCACTTCTCCAGTCCTTAATAATCATGAATATACGGTCTGGATTTTCTGGTTGTAGAATTTTATATGGTGGATAATATAGTACATGGTCTTTTGTGACTGGTTTCTTTCACTTATCGTAATGTTTTCAGTACCGATCCACATTATAGCATATGATAGTACTTCATTTTTATAGGTAAATAATATTCCTCTTTGTGTGTGTGTTGCATTTTATGTATCTGTTCATCATCCATCAGTTAAAGAACGTTTGAGTTGCTTCGGTCTTTGGGCTATTATGAACAGTGCTGTGTTAGCTCCTTTTGCACAAGCTCCCAAATATAGTGTAGAATAATTTTTATATAGAGAGTTCTGTATATAGGATTATATATATATTCTATGTAGAATTCTATGTTTCTATATATAAAATAATTTCTGTATTTATTACATAGGAATTAATATAGGATCACATTTGCATTTTTGGAATAAACTCTACTTGTCATTACTTTTTCAATAGCGTATTATTCTCTTGATGCATTGGTAGGTTTTATTTGCTAGTATTTTATAATTTTTTTGCATCTATAATATGTCCCATTGGTCTGTGGTTTATGTGTTTTGATATTAAGGTTATGTTAGTTCCCTGAACTGATTTGGGGTTACTTTGTATTTCATTTTCACTGTGGCCTACAATAATTTAACACTGAAATTAAAAGTTCTTTGAAGTTCAGATAAAAATTTAACATTGAATCTGTCTGCTCCAGAGATTATTTTCAGTTGGAGGACATCTATCTCTGTCATTTTCTCCTCAACTAGTAAGTTTTTCTGAAGTTCTACACTTTTTCTTTGGTTATTGTTAGTAATTTATATTTTGCTAGGAAGTTAGTGGTTCCTTTAGATTTTCCAAGTTATTTCTATAAAACTTACATGACATACTTTTCCAGTTTTTGGCTGCTGTTTTATCTGTGATCATTTATCCTTTACCAATTTAATTAGTGTTTATTTTCCTCTATTTTCTTTCATCAGGCTTGTGAAAATTATATCCATTGTACTGTTTTTTGTAAAAAAAAAAACAAAAACTTAGTTTTGGATTTACCTTCTTGTTTAACATTTGACAATTTTTGACCTTCTGTTCTTCCCCACATTGTTTAGATTTTAAATTATTTGTTTGCTTTGACTTTTTCCACCTAATTCTGGGAAGTAACTTTTTTTTTTTTTTTTTTTTGCTGGTACCGGGGATCGAGCTCAGGACCTTGTGTAAAGCTCTCAGCCACTGAGCAGTATCCTCAGTCTAATTTTTAATTCTTTATATTTACTCAGTTTACTTTGTTTCTTGTCTTTGTAAGTATCTTGATTGACAGTTTTAAGTTTTATCCATGCCTCTTTGCTCCTAAAACGTGTTTATGTTTTCTGTGTCTTTCTTTTTTAGTGCTTTACATGATTTCTTGACTTGAATTTATTACTTGCTGATACTGTCTTCATCCTCTCTTGTTATTTGCTAGTTAACTTGACCTTTGGATTTCTTCTTTAATATTAATACTATTATTTTTTTAAAAAATCTACACATCTTCAGTTGGCAAGTGTATCAGCCAGTGTTTTACTAGAGAAACAAATATAACACAAGATACACAGATGTGTAAGAAATTGCAAGATTGGTTTATGATGGTCACCCGTAGAATTGGAGGAGGAATTGTGCACAGGGTGTCTACACACTGGAGACTGAAGCTTTCAGTCCAAGGTCTAGAGTTCATTGCAGTGTCCCATCAGGAGGCTGATGGATCTGTGATAGAAGGTTGAAGAGTCTATGCTGGAAGGCTGAAGGATCTGAGGTGGAATCCAGAGTCTGTGCTAGAACACAGGAGATGATATCCAAGCTGAAGGTGAAAACTGGAGCTCCTCCAAAGCATAGAAGTCAGTCTGTCCTTCCTCATTTCCTCTTTATATCATCTGGGCAATGAGCTGCCATAGGGTGAAGAGCTGGCCCAGGATGGGTCCGCATAGGGTGTAGAATTGCTGAGCTAATTTAGTTAAGCTTCAGACTTCTCAAGTTGACGTAATCAACCATTACAATCCACCCCTTATCAACTTGACAGGCAGACACATTTCTTTAAACCAGTCTGCAGATACAAAGACATGCTCATAATTATGCCTAATGTATTACATGTATCCTATGTACAACAGAAATGCACTAATTCCCTTCCCAGAATAGAAGGTAAGTTTTCTTTGGGTGATGCTTACTCTTATTTCATAACTTGAACATTATAACAAAGGTTTAACAGTCCGTAAGAACCAGTATTAGGTGTGTCAACTTATATTACATTAAAAACACATTAGGAGAGAAAAAATACAATTACAGTCCTCTTTTCTGTAGCTGATAATGGGGTAGTAGCTGGTATTTAGAATACCCATTCTGTATTCCTCTTGTCTTATCCACTTGATTATTAAAGTCCTATTCTGCTGAGGTTGCCATTTGGTGAGCATTTACATGGGAAGCAGATATTTTTATATCCTTTGCCCATATGGGAATGTCTGTCCACATACTTCTTCCCAAATATATTTGTCACCAGTTTTCCAGTTATGTTCTTTCTAAGTTCCTGACCATCTGGCCAGATGATTTGCTGTAGCCCATGAATCACTGTACAGTCGCACGTTTGGCCATTTCTCCTTCCTGGCAAAATGTACTACCAAGTTCCCTACCCACAGTTCTGCCCTCTGTGATGATTGCCCTCACTACTGTCCTTCAAGGGTGTCCTGGAAAGGAGTTACAAAGCTGTAGCTGTCCACTTGTGGGTGGTGCCTGCATAACATGTAGAACCATCCATAAACCAGGCCCAGGTGATCATATGGTACACCCCACAAAGCGATATGTGCGTGCTGAGAAACAAAAGAGAGTATAGCAGGCATAGGAGCCATAGGTATCTGGGCAGCTTCCTCATGTAATTTCCTTGTACCCTCTGGATCTTCCCTGGCTCAATGACAAATACACCATTTCCATTTAATGATAGACTCTTGCTGTGCATGTCCAACCTTATGACTTGGTGGATCAGATAATACCCAGGTTATGATAGGCAGCTCAGGTTGCATGGTGACCTGGTGTTCCATGGTCAGTCATTCCGTTTACACTAAGACCCAGTAGCAGTCCAAGCGGTGTTTTTCAGAGGGAGAGTAGTTGCCCGCAGATGATAGCAGAGCCTTGCTCAGACTCCTAAAGACCTATGCTGCAATTCACCTATGGGGGCCTGCCAGAGACTGCACACAACATCTCTGCTTGCCACTGATACTTCAAGTACCGTTGGATCTGCTGGAGCATATGGCTGCAGTGGGCAAGCAGCCTGCACAACAGCCTGGACCTGTTGCAGAGCTTTTTCTTATTCTGGGGCCCACTCAAAACTAGCAGCTTTCCAAGTCACTTAGTAAATGGGCTGGAATAAGACACCTAAGTGAGGAATGTGTTGCATCCAAAATCCAAATAGGCCCACTAGGCATTGTACCTCTTTTTTGGTTGTAGGGGAAGAAGATGCAACAATTTATCTTTTATCATAGAAGGAATATGTCTACACACCCTACACCACTGGACTCAGAAATTTCACTGAGGTAAAGGACCTTTCAGTTTTTGTTGGATTTGTTTCCCGTCTTCTGGCTCACAGGTGCTTAATAACAAATCCAGAGTGGTTGCTGCCTCTTGCTCACTTGCCCCAAATCAGTGTAACATCATCAATGTAATGGACCAGTGTGATATGTGGGAGAGAAAAGTGATCAAGATTCCTTGAACTAAGTTGTGACACAGGGTTAGCAAGTTAATATAGCCCTGAGCTGAGACAGTGAAGGTATTTTGCTGGCCTTGCCAGCTGAAAGCACATTATTTCTGGATAGGTATGGAGAAGAAGGCATTTGCCAAATCAGTAGTTGTACACTAAGTACCAGGAAATGTGTTTGTCTAAGCAAGGAGACCACATCTGGTACCACAGCTGCAATGGGAGTCACTGGTGACTTGATTCATTTTATGGTAATCTACTATTGAGCTCCAAGACCCATCTGTCTTCTCCCAGGCTAAATGGGAGAATTAAAAGGAAATGTGAGGACAACCACCCTTGCATCCTTCAAGTCCTTTATGGTGGCACTAGTCTCTGGGATCCCTCCAGCAATGTGCGATACTGCTTTTGGTTTACTATTTTACCAGGCAGGGGCAACTCTAATGGCTTCCATTTGGCCTTTCCGACCATAATAGTCCTCACACCACAGGTTAAGGAACCAATGTGAGGATTCTGCCAAGTACTGAGTACATCTATCCCAATTATGCATTTTGGAAGAGGGGAAATGACTATGGGATGCATTTGAGGATGTACTGGACTACTGTGAGTCAGATCTTTGCTAAAACTCCACTGATCACCTGACCTCCATAGGCCCTTAGTCTTACTGGAGGGCCACAATGACGTTTTGGATCCCCTGGAATCAGTGTTGGTTCAGAACCAGTGTCCAGTAGTTCCCAAAATGTCTGATCATTCCTCTTTCTCCAGTATACAGTCATTTGGGCAAAAGGCCTGAGGTCCCTCTGGGGAAGGATGGGAGAAAGATTGAGAGGTGGGTGTGAACTGGTGATTAAAGCAGAAGAAAATAACTACCAGTGTTTTATAATTCTCAGAATACTTAACCTTCATTAACAGTTGTTACCCTCATTTTCAAGGTAAAGAAGTTCTCATCAGAGAGTAGGCCTAAAAAAAGGCTTTAATTTTTTTAGATACTCGTCCTTTTCTTCTTTGTTGTGTAGTGGTTTGCTATCTTGTATATGACCAGTGATATTGAACTGCCCCGTGCTATTCTCTTGTCTTTCTGTGCTGTGAAAATGGTACTCAGTAACTTTTCAAGCCAGAGTTTAAAGCCAAAGGCTTTGCAAAACCCTGTGTAATCTGTCTCTTTCTTGTGCTTCCATTTCACCTACCGCGCTCCTTACTGAGTTTCCCTTGCCACACTGGGCTTCTTACTGTTCCTCCAGGATGCCAAGTGTGCACCAGTTTCAGTATATTTGAAGATACTGTTCAGTCTACCTGGAGTTCGTTCCCTCACTTGGTTTCTTTACCTCCTTCAAATCTTGGTGCAAATGCAGCCTTCTCGGTGAGGCCTTCCCTGACTGTGTCCTACTGAAAAGTGAAGAAGATCAGACAATGTGTTTATTTCCCACCCTGCTTCCTTACATTGTTTTTCTGTTAGCACTTAGCATGTAGCCCTCCTAGTTCACTCTACAGTATAGTACAGTATCAGGGTAGATGGCATTGTCTGATTTTCCCCATTATGTCAATTCCAGTGCCTGGTAGGTAAACGAACGCTCAGTAAGTATTTGTTGAATGAAAGAATGCAGGAACAAGATTCAGTTGATAAAATAAAACTTTGATAGTAATATTTGATTATTTTTAATTCAGAAATTTAACATATGAAATCCATTAAGTCAGAAGCATACATTTTTGAAAACATGGGGATTTACTTTAATTCACTAAGATCTGTTTATCAAAGGTTTCTTTGGAGTTATGTATGTTAATTTACATAAAATCTACCAACTTTCTTGGAAAAATATGATTATGTATGTAAGGTAGATAATATAGTCTGTACTATATGTACATATATGCTATCTGTTTAATAAAGCAATTTAGGTTGACAGGTACAAGATACAACCTGAGACCTAATTTAATTCTAGGTTTCTTTTTTTGTAGAATATTTTCCTTATGAACCCTTTGAACACTAAAATTTGGGTAGAAAGTGATTAATGTCATGTTAACATCCAAAAGAAGTTAAGTGATGAAATGTTTTCATTTTGATATCTTAGAATATTACCAGTTCGAATCCGTTTTTAATGATGTTTTAGTTCTATAGGCAATATTGGTGTTCAAATTGTAAAATAGAGATTTTCCTAACTAGCTTTATTTTTAAACATTTCTTTTCTTTTCTTACAGATTTACTTTGAGGTCACATTGATATGACATATGGATAACTTCACCTGGGAAAGAAACAGCATTCTTTTTTATTAAAAAAGCATAAAGAAAAGAAGTGACAAAGGAATCATGCCAGATTCCAAGTCTGCACCTTTTTCTATCATCCATTTGTGTTCTCTCATCCAGCAAGACAACTGACTTGTCCATGAAAGATTTGTTCATTGATGCTGTTTTCTGCTGTTTAAAAAAGTCTTCTTCATCTTAATGTGTACAACTCTCCTGTAAAATTTAATTCATAAAAATCTTTAAGGCCTTATTTAAGCTTTGAAGCTCACAGACCTTCAACGTTTATTTATCCCACTTTTATTTGTTGAAGTTCTCACAAATTTATAGCATTAGAAAAGATATGGACTTGGAAACTCACATTCTTATAACAGACTATTGTGAATTTAAGTGGCGAATTCAAGACATCATCCGTGTTATCATCAGAAGTATAACATAAGTGTACAGTTCTTAGCGTTAATGCAGACAAAGTTGTTTGAACATGGCCTGGGTGAAATTCTTACGGAAACCTGGTGGCAACCTTGGAAAAGCTTACCAACCTGGAAGTATGCTATCGTTAGCCCCTACCAAAGGATTGTTAAATGAACCGGGACAAAACAGCTGCTTTCTTAATAGTGCTGTACAGGTGAGACCATAATTACTTACTACATTATTTAAAAATCATTTTTCAGGAAGTACCTTATTTAATGCTTCTTTAATTACTAAACTATGAACAAAGTTATTAACCGGAATAATTTTTAATATCACCTTTAATGGGAACGAAAGCATCTTGGCTGGGCATTCTAGTTTTTGTAAGAAATGGAAATGGTGTTTTCACTGACAGGATGATGTATGAGATGTGATATGAGAACATTTTTACTTAAATATTTGGTAAATTAAGAATGTTTCTAAAGTATGGAAACCTTTTACTCGGTAACAATCCCTTCTCCTTTGGAAAAGCAAAAACAGTTACATAAATCAAAACTCTGGTGTAATGCTTAGTAGATAGAACAACATGAAGCAAACCCCTTAGTTTGAAATAAGAATCCAGAATAATAATTATTTTTAATTGCAGTGCTCACACTCCTTTCACCTGTCACTGTGCCCCGTAAGTCACCCCTGTAATTATCATTGGAGTACCTTCTTTTGATTAGATTGAAGGTTAATCCATTTGCTCTTTTGCTAAAATTCTTTTAGTTAATATGTTTTAACCTATTTTTCTGCTTTAGTTGAATAGCTTTTCTTCTGTGTAATATGGTGTTTCTCTGGCAATTGTAGAATTTTTCTACTCCTAAAAACTGAGAGGAGACAGAGAAATATTGCTCAATGTATTTGAGAAATGAACACATCTGGAGTACATCAAGTGCTCAGACATCTCGGTTGCTCTCTTCTTGGGCCAGAGGTCATACCTGAAAGTTCTTGAACTCACCCAGGGAAAGAGAAGTAATGGGTACAGTGATACCTTGGTTCATGAACACTTTCTGTTTGGCTCATAAACAGAAGCATTTGGCAAAATTTTGTTTTCGTTGCAAACTCTGCGTTGGATGATGAACACAGCCATGGCCATGTATCCTGCACAGACACAAACATGACCTCTTTTCCAAAATTGTAGAACAAATTAAGTTAGTGAACTGAGCCACCAGGTATAAGGAAAAGCATTGATTCTAATTTACTTTGGATATTTATATAGCAATCAGTGCCTCAGGGATTGCACTGGTATTGTGTTATGAAAAAAGAATATATTTAATGTCACTATATGTAAGAAAATATAAAGTACCATAAGACTTGGAATTAAATACCTTTGATTGAATCAGGCTATAAGAAAGGGCTTCTATCATATCAGATCTTTTATTACTCTTTTTCACTTTTACGTTTTTCCCTCTGTTTCTATCTCTTTAGCTTTGGAAATACTGTCCATAATGCAGGGAGACAAAAAGCATATTACAAGAGAAAATTCTGAGTAAGGGAACTTTTTTCATAGTGAAGAAAGTAGAAAATTACTAGGATGGTGTTTTTTAAAATTTAAATAAACATTGCATCGAGCTTTACTATGAAGACTGTACTTTTCTGTATAGTTCTGTATGTGCTAATCACTGTTGTTTATAGATCTACATTTCCATCTTGCATCCTTTTTTTCTGCTTTTCGTATCTTTCTACTGGTCTATTGATGATGAATTCTTTCATCTTTTGTATGTCTGAAAAAAATCTGTGTTTCGTTTTTGCCTTTGAAAGGTATTTTCACATTCAGAGGGGCTAAATTGACATTTTTCTTTCTGTACTTTAAAGATTTTACCTCTCCTCTCTAGCTTGCATTATTTCTGATAAAAATCTATCATGATCTTTGTCCTTCTGTGTATACTGTCTTGTTTTTCTGTGTCTGCTTTTAAGATTACCTCTGAAGTAAAATAGGTTTTAACGTAATGTAATTGTGATGTGTCTTGGCATAGTTTTTTTTTATGTCTCTTTTGTTTGGGTTTGTTGAGGATATTGGTTCTATAAGCTTAGAATTTTAATTAAATTGGAAAACTCCTTAACTCTTACTTCTGCAAGTAACTTGTCTCTCCACATCTTTGGATGACTCCAGTTTCGTATATAGTTGGCTGTTTGATATTGTCTTATAGCTCGCTAATGCTCTCTTCTTTTTCTTTCTGTCTTTTGTTCAGTTGCATATTCTGTAGCTTCTACTTCTGTCTCCAATTCATTAATCTTTTTATTTGCAATGTGCAGTCCCATTCATCGTATTCTTCATCTTAGATGTTGTATTTTTCACCTCTAGAGTTTTGCTGTGAGACTTCCTAATATTCATGCCCTCTACTCAGTCTTACTTCTAGCCTCTTAATTGTATGAAATAACGTTGCAATGTTTCCTTTTTTCTTTAATGCATGGTAATGTTTTTAATTAGATGGCAATTTTACCTTGTTGCCTTAGAGGGAGTTTTATATTCCTAAAAACAAACTTGAACTTTGTTTTAAAACAAGGTTAATTTATTTGGAAACAGTTTGATCATTTTATTCTTAAAATTCACTAGGCAGGACAAGTTGTATTTATTCTGTGGTTAATTTATCTTAAGACTCTTTAACCACTGTTCTGAATTTTAAAGTTTTCCACTTTGGCTGCTAGAAATAGGCCAGTGTGAGCTCTGGGCATTATTTCCTGTAACCCTTTTCAATATTTCTTTCCCTGCTCTTCAATAGTTCTCTCATACAGCTTGCTGGAATATTCAGAGGGGACTGTGTGCAGATGCATGGTGTTATCTCTGTGCAGTACTGCCGCAGAGTAACTCTAGGAGCATCTTCTGCCCTCTGCTTAAGATGTCCATATAAACTGATTTGCAAAGCCAGTCCTCAGCGACAGAACAACTCAAATAGACTTTATGTCAGAAAAGCTTGATTTCATATTTTAAAATTCAGAATGCAAATGTTAATATGCAATTTGATAATTTTTTTTTGGTACCAGGAATTGAACTCAGGACCTTATACTTGCCCGGCAGACATTTGTGCCACTGAGCTATATATCCCTGGCCCTTGGTGAATTTTTTTTAAGTAACTGCTAAGAAATATTTTGTGGAATACATTCTCTATGAAATTAGTAAAAGCAAACCTTATGAAAATAATAGGGATTTAACATAAATCAAAAAAAGAATTTATATGCTTTTTGATTATTTTTAAGTTATAGTATCTTGAAGTAAGGAATGTGGTGAGAGATTTGTATCTTTATTAAATGTTTGTGTACAAATGTATTGATTTGCAGTATGCATAAACTAATTAACCAGTACATAGAAACTCACCCAAAAGCTAGCATAGACTTTATTGTTTTAAATAGATGGTAGAATGTAATCAACACTTTAAAATGAAATAGGATGAGGATTAACCATAATTAAAATTAATTATTTTGCAATGGAGATTCGCTAAAATAAGTTTTACATTATTGTGATAAGTAATGTACAGAGAAGTATTTAAAAGTCACCAAATTGCACATTAACATTTGTATTCTGAATTTTAAAATATGAAATCAAGCTTTTCTAACATACAGTCTGTTTGAATTGTTCCATCACTGAGGATTGGCTTTGCAAATCAGTTTATACAGACATCTTAACCACAGGCCAGAAGATGCTCCTAGAATTACTGCGCAGAGATAACACCATGGATCTACACATGGCCCCCTTTGAATATTTTTCTGTAGTTTGTTCCAGTGTAACTTCAGAATTTTACTACTCTCAGAAAATGTTACAGTTATATTTGGTTTTTTAAATTATTTTAAAGAAAAAAACAAAATTCCAAAGCAATATGATAGGCAGGTTAGTTACATTTGAAAGACTTGTCTAATTTTATAAACAGATTATAAAAGGTGGCCTGCTAGCTGAATATTTTGAACTTGTATCTGGAAAGCAGTACAAGTAAGTAGGTTTGACGTATTAATATAGCATTGAATTCTCAGGGCTAGAACAAAGTTATGTGCATTGGACACCTATGTGAACATTACACATCATACTTAGTTGAACTGTAGAACAGCTCTAAGCGGTAGGTAAGACATTTATCTTCACTTTATTGAGAACGTAGTCTCAGCAGTGCTTTGCCTGTGTTGTCCAGGTGAGTGAAGAGTAACCCAAACTAGATCGGGCAGCCCGGAGTGGCATCATTGGCCTCAGTACTGTGAGGTCTTGCTGTCGTTCATTGTCGTCTTTGCTGGAGAAATGGATTGCAGGGTGGTGTTTTTTATGATAAGAGATGTTGTACAACACAATTTCTAAACATTACTGAATGCCCTGTCTCCCTTAGTTCAGCAGACAAAAGCATCTAGTTCAAACAAATACCACTTTCCAATTGAAAATAATCCTAGAACTTTCCTAAATTGAGGGTTATTTATGGTAAATCAATAGATGCTATTATCTTGAATAAAAAAGCAATTTTTAAAGAGAAATTCTGAAATGCCCCTTGGTTATTGAGAAGTTGGATATATAAAAAATGTGAAAATCAAGTTATTTTCTACTAAGTTTTTACTAAAATCTCATTTTTAATTGGGGGAAATGAGAGCTCCTAAATGAAATTCTTAAGTTATATATTTGAGAAAATGACTAACAAATACAGGGAAACTTGAAGATGTCACTTGTTTGTTGTAATAGCGATAGGTATTCACTGTATGCCAATTATTTGCTGGGCCCTGCTCTAAACACTTTACATATCATTATGTATTATTTAATCCATATAAGAATTATATTGAGCAGGACTATTATTATCACATGAGTTCACATTTTCCAGAATGATTTTCAGGTATTGGATTCACTGATTTTTAACAGTTATAAGGTGTTTGGTTTTGTTTTTCTTTATCCTTGTGGTTTAGTAGCAGGTGATTAAAGACTAATTGCAACACATATTTTCAGATTATTTCTTAACTGCTGCTTTCCATGCTAAACCCCAATACTGCACAGATACCCACTCGCTCATTCAGTATCTAGGGACCACACACACCCTTTTTTCTTGCAGAATATGCTGACCTCTATTTAGTACACCCTGCCTTTAAAGTTGAGTTGTATTTCCTCCCTAGATTTCAGTGTGTCCAAGTATTCTCATCACTTCCTCTTTTTTGTCTCTTCCAAGTCCTTTATTTCATATCCCATATTTCCTCTTCATGTCAGATCCTTAACTGAGGTGTTTGTTTTTCCTTGCTGTATGCCTGTAAAGGTTTTTCATGTGAGTCAATATCTTCTGAACCCGTCTTTTATGTGTGCACCTCATGTATGTAGTAGTTTTATACTTGCTATTGTTTCTAATGATTGTGTATATCTGGGTAGGAGAATGAAAAAAGTGCTTATTAGCCTTTTGCAGTTTTTAAAATATCTAAATGTCTTATCACAGGAGAGCAGTCTCACTGTCTTTTTCCCTTTAATTTAGGTTCTATGGCAATTGGATGTATTCCGACGAAGCCTGCGGGTTCTGACTGGACATGTTTGTCAGGGAGAAGCCTGCATATTTTGTGCTCTGAAGGTACACTTTCCATAGTTGTTAAGAATTATTATTGCTACTATAAAAAAAAAAGAATTATTATTGCTTCTTCAAAAGTGAAATTTTGATACTTGATGTATTTGGTTAATTTATTTGTAGTTGAAGTTCATTGTTTTGTAGATAAATTCTTAAAGTATGACTCAGGTTTTCATTTTTATTTTCTACTTTATTAGAGTAGTTATAAAATAACCATTTAAGCAGTATAAGACTGTTAGGAACATTGTACTTTTATTGTTTTGAAATAATTCTTTATTCACCTAGCAAATGCTTTTGAGCTACCACTGAGTTCTTGATAAGCTGTTGATACTGAGGGTACTGTAGTGAGTAAAACAAGTAAAAATCTCCACCGAGTTTATATTCTGATAGCAGGAAGACAATAAATAAGCAGTACTTAGAGTATGTAAGATGGTAGTAGAAAAATAAGTCAGAGAAAGAGACTAGGGTGTGTTGACTGGCCAGAAAAGCCTTGCGGGGAAAGTGACACTTGAGTGAGGACTTGGAAGGTGTGATGGAATGAGCAGAAGGCTGTGGGGTGGGGAGCTTCCAGGCAGACAGAAACAGCCTCAGAGGCTCTGAAATGGGAGTGTTCATGACATTCCAAGGAATAGCGGAGAAACCTGAGTGCTAACAGCCTTGTAAGAGATGAACACATAGATAACGGGTGTTGTGATGGCTTCAAAATGTGTTCATATATAATTTTGTATATTTTTCCTATGTAAAGTAGTTTCTTAAATATGGGCTACTTTAGAACATGGGCCTCAGTGACGGATTCTTATCTAATAGAATGTGGCAGAACTGATTTTGCAAGACATCTGAGGCCAGGTTGGATTTATAAAGGTAATAGAGCTCCCTGCCTGCTCTGACTCTTGGAGATGCCCATCCTTGGAAAGGAGCCACCACACTGTGAGGAAACCATGCAGCCCTGTGGAAAGACACGTGGGCATTGTGGACATAGCTCCTTGCAGAGGTCTGGGTCAGTAGTTAGCATCAGATGCTAGGCCAGGTCTCAGCATTGGCAACTTCTCAGATACCTCCAGGTTGAGCAGAGATGAGCCATCCTGTCCAGATTGCTGATCCATAATCAAGATCAATGAGTATTTTTTAATTACTAAGTTTTGGGGTAGTTTGTTACAAGGCAATAAATAACTAGAATAGGAGTTTAGATTATATACAGCTTTATAGGCCTTTGTAATAATCTTGGTTTTTTCTCAGAGTAATTTAGGAAGTTCTAGGATTATTTTCAATTGGAAAGTGGTATTTGTGAACTAGATGCTTTTGTCTGCTAAACTAAGGGAGACAAGGGCAGAAACAGGGAGTGTAGTATATGTTAATGGCTCATTTTTGTCGTCAAAGATCTTCGCCTAAGAAATTAAGATTTGATTAGCCCATTAAAAGATGTGCTATTTAAAATTAAAAGATGTGCTTTTAAAATCTTTGGGGTGACAAATTTAAAAGATGTGTTTTTAAATTTAGTACAGTTAAAGGATGTGCTTTTAAAATTTTAGCCTGAGAAATTAAGATTTGATTAGCACATTTAAAAGATGTGCTATATATTTTTATTCTTCTATATTCT
>NW_004955428.1:20965347-20995851 GCF_000276665.1 Chinchilla lanigera | reverse complement strand
TTTGCTGTTTTTGTTTTTTTTGTTTGTTTTCTTTGTTGTTTTTCTTCCAGTACCAGGAATTGAACTCACGACCTTATGCTTGCCAGGCAGGCGCTGTGCCGCTGAGCTAAATCCCCAGCCCCCTCTTCTATATTCTTGAATATTGTTAATGAACATACTCATACATACACAGGAAAATTTTTTAAAATTTGCATGCCTTAATTTCTTCATGTTCATGAAAAGTCTGTTTGAATGGATTACCAAAAGTGGAAAATTTAGAAGTTCTTTTTCTGAACATGGTAGAATAGAGTTATTGTCAGAGGATGAAGAATGAACGTAGGTCAAATTACAGCATCACATTTTATTTACTCCATGGTAAATTTTGAGTGGTTGGTCCCGTTGTGAAAACCAGTGTGGTTCAGTTCCTTAGCCTTGGCCTGACACATTCATAGCCAGGATCCTACCCGCCTCCCCAGGCACCGCACTCATACACACTGATTCTGAGTGCAGCTCCCACCTCCAAGTCTTTTCTTCACTGTTACGCCTTTCGTCTAGAATACTTTTCTTCCCAGTGTCCTCAGGGCTGTAACGCCTTGTGCCTTTATGCCTCTTCTCAAATGTTTTTTGTCACTGAGCCTTTCCTGACTAGGTAAAAGATGAACTGCATCTCTCTATCCTTCCCCAGCATTCATAACCCCATGGTAGTCTTTTTTCTCTTTTGTATTGGGTTCTTTATCTTATCACGTTCTGACACATTACATAATTACTCATTTGCCTTTGCATTACTATACTGCATGTAAGCTCCACAGGGGGCAAGGTCCCTGTTTTCTAGGGTAGACTGATGCCCACCATGTACTAGACAATTGAGCACTAGGTGTGGAATGAGTAACAGCCTTGTGTAGGTTCAATACCTTAAATGTGGCCTGGACAGGTTAATTATTTAAATACGAGATGAAATCTGTGTTCTTTGCATCTTTTCACAATCATCATATTAACTATTATAATGGCTAAAATCATTATAATTCCTTTAAAAAAAGACTAGTGAATTGCTATCATTCATATTCAGCTTAATTTGGCTTTTTTTTAAAAAATTGGATGTGGGTTTTCTTTATTTGTGTTTTTGTGTGTGTGTGGAACTCGAACTTGAACTCGCAATGATCCTCCTGCTCCAGCTTCCCAAGTGCCAGGATTACAGGTGTGCGCCACTGCTCCCAGGTGGCATTTTATTTTTTAATTCTTATTTATAAATGAGACTTTTTTACATAGAGGAACAGATTCTTGAAGTAGTTTCCTAGTGTATAATGTGTTAGCCTTAAAAAACTTTTTTTTTTTCTAAGATGATACAACCTCTTGAGATAAAGAACATGAACAATTCTTATTTGGTGTGTTGTTGAAAATCTTCCCATTTTTCCTCTTATTCTCTTCCCCACAGTTATCATAAAACTAACTCATTAGATGGGCTGGGGATATAGCTTAGCAGCATAAGCGCCTGCCTGGCAAGCTTAGGGTCCTGAGTTCTATTCCTGATATAAAACAAAACAAAAGACAACTCATTAGAAAGCTTTGTTTGTCTTTATGCTAGGGATTGAGCCCAGAGCCCCACACATGCTAGGCAAGTACTGTACCACTGAGCTATGTCACCAGTCCTTTTATTTTATTTTGAGACAGGGTCTCACTAAGTTGCCCAGGCTAGCTTTGAACTTGTGCTTCTCCTGTCTCAGCCTCTCAAGGCAACTGGGATTATGGATATGTACCTCATAGACAACTCAAAGTTTTTGTACTTAAATTCATTAAGGAAAATGGAATTCAGGTAAACACTGTCACGTAGTCTTGAATAATGTTTTTTTGGCTTCTTATGGTTAGGTTAAAAAAATTCTCTAAATGAGGAAAATGGACAATTATGGTGAGTAAGGTTCTCAAAAAATTAAAAATAATTATTAAATCTCCTGACTCTCCTTGTAAAAGGTACACTGGCATTTTTAAAAAAGCATCTTTAGTGTAATCATAGTGAGAAATTGTCATCCTGTTAAAATTATCTGAACTTTTGCTTTTTAAACCAGTTAGTCATTTTCTGAAGTTTACGTGAGTTCCTAGAGAAAGAAACAAACAACCCGAAAAGGTCATTTAGACTCACCTTTCTTTTAAAAGACGAGTGAATTCCCATCATTTTTATGTGATGATATGTTTTTGTTAGCATGATTTTAATCTTAAACTTTGTTCCTTAAATAACTCTTATCAGAATCATCTGGAGAACAGTTTGGAAATGGACGTCACCTCAGGCCTAATCAGAGGCCTTGAGGGTCACTTCAGCCCTCTCAGGGTGGATGTGAGAACCGCTCACGTCTAACTTACATGCACTTTAACATTTGACTTAGAAGCTGCTACAACCACTTCTACATTCACTGACACAAATAATGGAGTTTTGTGTGAAATTTCAGGGCAAAAGACTGTTCTGTATTGATTTCTAAGTTTGTGTTTCAAACTTCTTTATGTTATAATGAAATTATTTAAAAATGTGCTTTAAGTTGTTGGCATGAAACTTACTGTTCGTTGTACTTTTGATTTCCAGACAACATTTGCGCAGTTTCAGCACAGTCGGGAGAAAGCGCTGCCCTCAGATAACCTGCGGCACGCCCTTGCGGAAAGCTTCAGAGGTGAGCAGCGGTTTCAGCTGGGGCTCATGGATGATGCTGCAGAGTGCTTCGTAAGTGTTTCTGATTACCCTTACTTTAAAAATTTATTCTTTAATTATGTATATTTTGAGACAAATACAGCAAAAATTTGTAAAAATGCAAAAGTGTCAGACCTGGTCACTGGATCCATATGTTGCCCATTCTTCTGTGTTCAGTTTAAATCCGTCTGTGCTTTGTGTTGTACTTTGGTTTTGATTATGTGTATTGCTTTTCACTGAGTAATAGCTTACAACAATACGTTAAAAATGTATTTATTGGAGAAAAAATACTGCTATGTGTGTACTATATCATTTAAGTCAATGTTCCATGTCCAACACATTCCCAGTAGCAATATTTTGCATTTCATGGGACTAATGGCCAGAAGGAGATCTTGCTGGGCAGCTGTCAGGGACAGTAGTTCTGATACCTACTCACCATGTTGACAGTCATAGCTCTGTTACCACCGTATTAATAATTAGAGCATTCCCTTGATTAGGGGCAGACCTTCTCCTTCTGAAATACGTGTGCTGATTATTAAATGTGTTGGTAATATCACCTGCATTTAAGATACCTCCATTTCTTTTCTGTTGGGCCTTTTTCTATTCTGCAAATTCTGTAAATTCTTCCTGCACAAATTCTTTTAAAGGTTTCCTTTTCATATTATTTCCTGGCTACCACTTTTTCTTATTCTAAGGCTGTCAAATTATTATAAATTTCTTCAGGTTAATGTTTGCTTTTAATTCATATCTAGACTTTTTCTTCTGACATTTAAGGCCATTTTCAGTTAGCCTCAAAATTATCTTTTAGCTTTCTCTCTGAACTTTCTCAGTGAGGTAGTTCCATTCTGTTTCTCCACATCTGTTATATTTCTGTTTAATAGCCTTTGTACACATTTCTGAGATGTTGAGAACTATTTTATCCTATAGCTTTGTCAAAGATCAAACTAAGCTTATTGGGTAAGATATGAGGAGACTACTTTAATCAATTTCCTGGATTTCTGTAGAATTTACTATTTGTAGAATTCATTTGGCATAAATATGCTTTTATCTTGCTCTTAATGAGCATCTTTATGGTTTCCTGGCTTTGATAGAAAACTTATTAACTAATTCAATGCCAGGCATACTTCTGCATAATTAAAATGTGCCAGTAACACTGCACACAATAATGAAACATACTTTTTATATTTTTCTACTTAAAATTGATCCACTGCATAAAATAGATATATTTTGCACCATATATTGGATTAATGTGTCAATACATGCTAGTGATAGTTCATAAAATGTCTGGAAATTCAGGAAAAGTTACCTGCTTTTTCTTAACATAAGAATGTTAGAAATATAGAAAACTATTATGTTGGTTTTCGGGGACTTACTTTGCAAGGAAGCACAATGTAATACAGGACACGTATTTTATATGATTATTTATAATAGTCACCTAAAGAATGATATACAAAAGAGTACAGGAAATCTATCCACACACTATAGACCAAGAATCCAGTTGAGGGCCTGGATCCCACGATAATGTCCTACATGAGTCAGTTTAAGACCTAGAGCTCATAACAATGCCTCTCACGAATGCAAGTGGAAGCCTAGAGCCCATAACAATATCTCATGCAGGCCTGTTTCATGGATCTACGCTGTGAAGGCCCAAAGGTCAGTGGTGGAATCTAGGAAGTCTGTGCCAGCGGGATAAAGGATCTGTGCTAGCAGGCTGAGGGTTCTGCATTGGAGCCAGGAGGCGAGGCTCAGAAGAACCAGAGCTCCCCGGAAAGGTACCACAGCCATCCTCAGCAACCATGAAGTCCCGAGCTCCTCCAGTGATCAAGATGGCCAAGTTACCATCAGGAAAGCCAATGCAGCAAGCTTCTTCAGGAGACTGAGCTGTGTACCTTCTTCCCCTCCAGAGCCAGGAGGTGATCCTCAGAGTGAGGACCAGAGCTCCTCCAAAGTGAACTGAAGCTATTCTCAGTGCCAACAAGGCACCGAGCTCCTTGGAGGATGAAAACAGTCAAGATCATCAGGAAAGCCAGCATGACAATTTCCTCCAACAGAACCAACAGCTTCTACCAGCTCCCAACAGCCTTTATGTGCTTCTCCAGTGCTGTCTCGTATGCTGTTGGCAGCAATCCTCAGGTGGTCCTCCCACACCCGGCACCATGCTTAGTTCAGCTGGGGTTATAAGTTGACCACTAGTTGTCAGTCCACCACAACTATGTTTTCTAATGCTAAATTCTAGATGTCTGTAACTGTGAGTTGGTGTTTTAAAGAATCTTTAAAACTTTTATTAAAAGAATGTGTTATGATGTTTCATTAAACATTTATTTTTAGCTGACATTACTGAAGGTGAATAATTGAACATTTGAACTGCTGGTCAGAGAAGAAAGCTGAAAGGCTAACAACATGTATGCCACTTCTAAACTTACACTTTGGAAAATATTCAGTTGAAGAGAATTGTGTTTTGAAGCGTTCTTTGCAATATTAGCAACTCATTTCTGTTTGATTTTTAAATTAGGAAAATATATTGGAAAGGATTCATTTTCACATAGTGCCGAGCAGAGACGCAGACATGTGCACGTCCAAGTCTTGCATCACTCACCAGAAGTTCGCTATGACTCTGTATGAACAGGTGAAGCGGTGCACTTATTTTATTAGATATGATATTTACGTTTTGTGATCGATAGATTAAACATATGTTTTTACCTATAGTGTATGTGTCGTAGCTGTGGAGCATCATCAGATCCACTACCTTTTACAGAATTTGTGCGGTACATTTCTACAACAGCCTTATGGTAAGGAACTATGAAAGCATATTTAACAAACATGTTAACAACACATTTAAGCACATTGAACATTTATTCTGAAAACCATAGCATATATGAATTACCCCCCCATACCATAAGAGATGCTTATCTGAGTTGGATACTATTTGTGATTTAGCCTCAATGCAGGTTGAATATCCCTTATGCAGAGTGCTTGGGACTTGAATTATTTCAGGTTTCAGATTTTGGAATATTTACATTTATACCTAATGAGATAGCTTGGGGATGGGACCAGAGTCTAGCTATTAAGTTCATTTAGATCTCATATATGTATATCTTACATATATAGCCTGAAGGTAATATTAGACGGTATGTTTAGTTTGCCTGCATTTTGGTTGCAGCTGGTCACAGTGAGGCGAGGTGTGTCCTTTTCTATTTGTGGCATTATGTTGGCACTCAAAAAACTTAATTTCAAATTTTTGATTTTCAGATCAAGGATGCCCAACCTATATATGAACAATTTAGTGAAATGTACACAAATTATTACACGTTTTTGAACTCTGAAGGGGGGTTAAAATGACAGTCAGTGGTAAATAGAACTGCAGAATGATTTCTTTGTTTTTGTTAAGTGGCTCCCTTTATAGTAGCTAGGCTTCCTGTCTGCTCCACTCCGTCCTTTCATGATGATAAAAGCTGGGGTAAGCAGAAAAAAAGAAAAATGTGAACATAATCCTCACTTGCATGATTGCATTTGAGGCCTCAACACTTGGCTTAAATTAAAATTTGTCATGCTTTCCTGCTTGCCCCTTCCCTTTATCAGCTCTCTGTCTGTGAAACAGTAGCTAGTTAAGGATCCAGACATGATCCCTGATTGTTATGTAATAGAGATTGAATACTTTCCAATACTTTCTTGGTACTTGAGAGTATAAAGAGTTGATAGGTGATAAAAAAAATGAAGATTGTAAATGTTACCAGAAATTTTTATGCAAAAGATATAATATGGATTGGTAATTATCAATCAGAATGTGTCCTTGCACAAGTTAGGTGACATGCTGTCAATGTTTCTGTCTGTGCACAAAGTGAATATTATGTGTTCATCCATTTCATATTATTTAAATTTTGGATTTCTTGACTGTAACACTTTTTCTTAATGTTTGTTTATTTGAGTGTGTTTAGTATTTTTCTTATAAATACAAATGAAATTGGGAAATACTGGTATATAGAAACATTCTCTCTAAGTTCCTATCAAATACAGTCAGTTGTGTAGAAGGGGATGTTATTTCAACAAGGACACACCATAAATTAAAAACTATGGAATTCCAACTCTTTTACTGGTAATTAGTAGTGAATATCAGTTACTGAATGCTTACTAAATTCCAGGCTATAAGTTCATCCAAACCTTAACAAAAACTCTATTTTATTGAAGACGAAATGGGCTTAAGGAAGTTAATCTGTTAAGTGGATGGATTACAATTGAAATTCAGACTTATCTGACTTTAGAATTTGTCTAGGAGGCCTCTACTCTGAAATTGTGAGTTTTATGAAACCATAATATTCAGTTTAAATGAGTTTATCATATTTATTGCTTTGTAGTATGCTTGTGAAGAGTTTTAGAAAGGTTTAATTTTAGTTATTAAATACTTGTAAATTATTTAAGCCATTGAACTGTAACCTGTATCCATGAAAGTTAAATTATTATTAAACAGAACCAGAACATTTAGAATGGAAATTAATGAGAATGTTCCAGCTTTGACAGTCCCTTTTTAAAATATTTGAATAGTTGCTTAAAGATACTGAATTAAAATCTTGATATGTAAAAATATGACTTTGGGTGACTGAATAGTGACACACTTTGCCCATAATGTATTAAAACTGTGCAGTTTCTAATAAAATAACTAGAACCTGTACTAGGAACAAAGGCATATATTTGGTTGAAGTTTGGCTGTTTCTTCTTCATTTCGTCAACATAGGGCCATCTCTTAGGTGAAGTTGATAACTTTGCTTCTTGTTACTTTGGGCCAAAGACTGAACCTTTCTATAATTTTGTTGTTCTTGTAAGGACAGAGTTGAAATGAAAGTCCGTATTTACTAAGTAAGATAATAAAGAAAGCATTGCCTTAGAATTACCGCCAGATAGAGCATCTTGCCCTCATTCATGTAGTCCCAGACAAAAGTATAAAATTTCATGTTGTTTTATTCCATACTTGGCCTAATTTTTTATCGTATAGCTGCCAAATTTTTTCACTTTGTAGAAACTTCATGGTCAGTTTTTTGGACAAAGTCATATTTTAGAAGTAATTCTCACCTATATTGACAAATTAATATCTATCGTATGTAGATCTGTTGTAAGTTCATAGACTGGATTTGAGACTACTTTTATCTTTTGTAGCAGTGAAGTTGAAAGGATGATGGAAAGGCATGAACGCTTGAAACCTGAAATGTTTGCAGAATTGCTCCAAACAGCAAATACAGTAGATGATTATAGGAAATGTCCAGTAAGTATAATTTGAAGAATATTAGTATGTTTCTGTGTCTGTAAATTTGAGACTAGGCATTCAAAAATTATCATGTAAATATTCTATATAAAGTTAATTTTAAGAATTTATTATTATTTAAAGTTATTTTAAATAGTTTTATGCCATCTGAGTTATTATCTTAGCAATATTCTTTTAAGATGTCTTAGGCTTTTAAAGGACTTAAGGTAACACATGTTACCTGAAAGTTTTGAACTTCTACAATGTATCATTTAACTGTTTTTTTTTCTTTGAATAATCATGGTAAATTATATTCTTTTTTTCTAGTGTTAATGACTTCAAGGACTTTCTGTTTTTCTTGGATGAATAATCTAATAGGTCTATCAAAATATCAGTACTTTAATTCAAAATAACTTCTTGCTTAATCAATAATTAAGTCAAATATCTAGTTAGAAGTAAATTTTAACATACTGAAAGACTTGAGATATGTTCAGACTATGATTATATAACATAAACTGTAACTTTTATCTGTGGTGTATCTGTTTTGATCTTTCAATGCTTGCTTTTTCTGTTTTTCTGTAGAGTAATTGTGGCCAAAAAATAAAAATTCGCCGTGTTTTAATGAATTGCCCGGAGATTGTTACAATTGGTTTAGTCTGGGATTCTGAGCATTCTGACTTAACTGAAGATGTTGTTCGGAATCTTGGGACATATCTTTATCTTCCTGGGGTATAGTAACTGTTTTCATTCTTTTTCCTTTTAAGTTCCTCTAAAACATCTTTATATATCATGATACATTTAACTTTACTTTTCAGAATGTAAATTTTTTTAAAGGAAGTAATAATATTCCGATGTACTCTGATGCAGATAAATTTAATCAAATGAAGTTAACTGGAATGCCTTTCCCACATAAAGTAATGGCTTTTGACTACAAATGAAACTGTCTTATGCTCTTTCAATCTCAAGTGATGATGATAATGATACTATATTTATATGATAAATATTAACCTAGAAAAGGGATGCTTGTTATTTTTTTAATATATTTTGGTTCACATTACAATTGAAATTTCAGGTAATTATAATTTAGATCCTTTTTATGGATGTCCAAATATGTGACTCAAGAATTCTGAAGAGGGCCAGGGATATAGCTCAGTGGCACAGCACCTGCCTGGCAAGCGTGAGGCTGTGAGGTCGATTCGAGGTACCAAAAAGAAAAAAAAAAAGAATTCTCGAGAGTATGTAATCTATCTCATACTTTGAGTGTATGTATCAGTCACGTGTTATTGGAAATGCTGTGTTACTGAACTAATTTGTAGTGAATTCATTTTATGGGACTTAAAGTTTCTATAGCCTAATTAAAAGTAGTAATTCTGTCATGCTGCAGTGTTAGTGGTGCCTTTAGTATATTAGATTGGGGTAATATGCGTGCAAAATTTTTTTCTTAAGTAAAATATGTGATTATTGAAATTATCCTTTGTTTTATAAGGTATGGTATTAAATGTACATTATTATTTTTTAAACAGCTTTTTTATAGGGTTACTGATGAAAATGCCAAAAATAGTGAACTTCATCTTGTTGGTATGATCTGCTATAGCAGCAGACATTATTGTGCCTTTGCCTTTCATACCAAGAGTTCCAAGTGGGTATTTTTTGATGATGCAAATGTGAAAGAGGTAAGTAAGATTTTCACTTCCTGGAAGTACTGTGACTTTCCACTTTTTAGGAATAAATAATATACAAAATGATGATACACTTAACATATAGTGTAATAATAGATGAATAGAATGATGATAGCATTAAATTCAAACTTTTATATTTGAAAGTTGGCTTATTTTGAAGCCGAATTTTAACCCAGTTTCTAGAATAATGAAAATTTGACTAGTAAATGTTAATATACAAGTATGTAACTATTACTGATACAGACAGTGATCAGACAGTGATGCTCCTACTGTCTGATATATAGTTGCTATATGCGTTTCTGTGTAGATGATTCATAGTTGCTTTGTATAACTTGTAGTGAAAATGTACTTCTATTGACACATTTTCAAATTTGCATGTACTAGGGGAAATTAGATGTGTATATGGTTTATAATTTATATGTCTTGATGAATTATGTGTGTAGATATTATAATATTGTGAAGAAAAGTAATGAAATTCTTTCCTTCTTCATTCATTTGTTTGTTTTAGTGGTATTGGGCATTTAAATCCAGGGCCTCATGCATACTAGGCGAACACTGTACCACTGAACTACTGAGCTATATCTCCAGCTTTTAAAATTCTTTTTATTTTGAGGCAGGGACTCTCAGCAAATTGCCTAGACTGGCACTGACCTTGTAATCCTTGCTAAAGCCTCTTTAGTAGCTGGATTTACCAGGTATATGCATCAACCACCACACCAGGCTAAGTAATAGTTCTTTATAGCAGGGAAATCACCTGTGGAACTTTTTAATAAGCGCAATGTGCCTGGACTCTTGGATTCTGAGTTAATTGATATAGAGGCAAATAATTAAAATTTTTAAGTTGTGCAGAGGATTCAGACTGAACATAGTTGAAAACTATTTATAGTGGAAGTGTTGTTCTCAGCTTCCTGGCTTTGAGAGCCCTATTATGAAGCGGTAACCTGATGTAAATATAGGTGTTCCTTAGTATGTTATAATGGATGGCAAGAAATTTTATTTACTTAAATTTTAATATATAGTCAAGGGCTATTTGTCAGCACTATGATTATTTGTGTAGAGAGATTTCTTAGCATTCAGTAAGTATGGACATAAAAATGGCTGAGAAACTGGACTTTATCAAAACATGAAACATAGAACTTGCTCTTTACTAAGATATTGTTAGAATGAAATGAGTCGTTGACTAGAAGAAAGTATTTGTCAGACATATATCCAGTGAAGACGATGTCCAGAATATATTTAAAAATCTTACAGCTTATTAGTAAAACCACAGTTTAATTTTTAAAAATGGACAAAAGATTTTTACAGTTCATCAAAGAAAATATATGCATGACTCTTGAAACTGTAGTCAGCATATTGCTAGCTACCAGCAAATGCAAATAACAGTTCACAGTGAGATTGCAGTTGATTTGTCTAAACTCAAACTCAAGTATTCAGGTGTAATTGTGGGGTTTTTACTTTGTGATAGGTGGGTTTGGGGTTGCAGTTTGGCTCTCAGAGTCTAAAAGGTTCACCATCACTGATATAGAACAGTTTCATAAAATTTCTGTCCTAAATCTTTGCTGTCAACCCTCCACATCACCTGAGGCTCAGGAAATGACTGCTCTCACCAGAGATTAACCTTGCCACTTATACAATTTCATGTAAAGGGTCTTTTCCTATACAGAGTCCACCCAAAAAATGAACGCACACTTCTCCAGTTCACTGTACTAATGGATATCTGGAAGCTAATGGCCACCACTTTGAGGACTTCTTGTAATTGTAGAGGCCAAAGGAGACTTATTTTAATTTCCTGATGTCTCAGTAAATTCAGTATTAAAATAGTTGTATAAGTTTTTTTCGCCTGATAAGACATTTTTTGGGCAGACTCTGTATATACCAAATCTGGCTTCTTTCCCTCAGTATGTCCTTAAGATTCATTCATGCTGTTTGTATCAGTTCTTCATTTTCATTGTAGTGTTTCGTTTCATGGCTGTTATAACAGTTTATCTGTTTACTTGTGGAGGAGTAAGCAATCTTTGAGTATATTTTTCCCCATTGCTTTTAGATAATCTGGGGTTTTTTGTAGTGTTTGTTAAACTTTATTTGGAATTGCCCAATTGATTGCCAAAGTAATTGTACTGATTTGTTTTCCTATTTGCAATACATGAGAAGGGCTGGGGATATAGCTCAGTGGTCCAAGCGTCTGCCTGGCAAGCACAACATCCTGAATTTGATTCCTGGTACCAAAAAAAAGCAACACATGAGAACTCCTGAGTCCTCAGCAGCACTCCATGTTGGCAGCCTTTTTACTTTTAGCCTATTATCTTGCACCTTGGATATCCCTCGTGGATGATAAAGTTTTGAGTATTTTTTCAAGTGCTTATTGGCTGCACTACATGCCTTTTTGGTGAAGTCTGTTCAAATGTTTTGCCAATTTTCAAAATGGATTATGTTATTAATGAGTTGTAGGAATTCTTTATTTTGTACACTAGTCCTGTATTAAATGTAGGATGTTATTTTTTCAATTTATTATGGTTTCTCGTTCCAAACAGAAAGTTATTAATTTTGATTGAGACCATTTTATAATTTTTTCCTCTCACAGATTGTTTGCTATGTTAAGAAATCTTTGACTTGCCCGAGGTTGTAGATTTTCTTTAGTTTTCTTGTGTAAATTTTGCAATTTTGACATGACCCATTCTGAGTTATTTTTTGTTTTATGGGTAATGGGGTAAAAGTTCTTTTTCTGATATGGGCATCCAGTTTTTCCAGCATCATTTGTTCAACAGACTTTTTTATACTCTTTCATTGCATTGCCTTAGAATCTTTGAAAAGTCAGTCAGCTATATATGTGGAGAGCTTTTTAAACTATGGTAATTAAACCTTTTTTTTGGCCCTGTGTATTGAACCCCAGGGGACTGCACATGCTAGACAAACATTCTACCTCTGAGCTACATTTCCTGCCCTGACCATTAATTCTTCATACAAAAAGTCTATCATTTTTGCCTATCATTTTTAAAAATGAGAATCTTAAAGAGATTTTTATTTAGGCTAGTTATTATTCAAAATTAATTATATAATGTTTGAACTGCCAACATGTGAATATCTTTAAAATTTTTAAATACAAAATAAAATAGAAAGTCCGTCCTTTTTTGTGTAACACATTGATTTTAAAGTTTTGTTTGTATTCATCGTGGTTTTTAAAAAGGTTGGCGCTCGATGGAAAGATGTGGTCTCCAAGTGCATTCGGTGCCATTTCCAGCCCCTGCTTCTGTTCTATGCAAACCCAGAAGGCACAGCAGTTTCTACTGAAGATGCACTCAGGCAGGTTGTCAGCTGGTCACATTACAAATCTGTTGCAGAAAATATGGGTAATTCTTTTCATAAATATTTTTTGATGTCTCTCTCTGATCAGAATCACCTAGGAATACTTATATTAGTATAAGGTAAATTCTAAGAGTAATTTCAAAATTGGGTTTCAGTAAAGTTGGGTCAGGAAAATTCCAGTGCTTTTTGTATTTCTTTTGAGTGGAACTTTTCCCTGTCAGTGCCCCAGAAGTACCTTAGGAGTTACCCACTGTAATGGTCGTATAGACACAAGAGGCTGATAGCTCTTTGTAGCAGCAAATATTGAGATTTAAAATGATTCAGTAAACAGTAACAGTTCAAAGCAGCTAGGCCAGTTTTTGACATATTACAAAGCTTCTAGAAATCGTTAAGGCATTTCAGTCCCTTAAGTTTTAAGTAATTTTGTTTGCATTATTAAAAATACCTAAAAAGATGATTGCAACATGACTTCTACTGGGAAGGAAGGGAATAATATATTGTTGTTTATCTTTTCAAGGATGTGAAAAGCCTGCAAGTTATAGGTTGGATAATTTAAAAGAAAATGGATGTAGTGATCAGGCAAAACTGAGAGATAATCAGAAACTTCAAACCACTAATATTTCATCATTTAGTCGGAACCACATTCAGACAAGTGGTGGTAGAGGACCAGGTGCGTGTTTAAATTGTTGTTTCTATGTTCTCCAAGAGGGGTTAACCTTTCTGTTTTCCTCAGTTACTGAACCTGTAATTGTTGGTTATAACTATACAGAAGATGGTTGTTAAATTAGCTTTCCTTGCCATGAAAAAAAGAGGTAGATTTATGTCTTTTGATGTCTCTGTTTCTCTGTGAGCTATAGTTTTATGACACCAATTTGACTCGAGGAGCTGTTGAGTTTCTCTGTGCACTCATAGCTGTGGTAGGCCTGAGGTAACCTGCATGGTTGCCAAGGAAGGCTATAATGTGGCTTTTCCTTCGATGAGTTACTAATCAACTTGAGAAATAAAAACGTGGTTAATAATATGGCTTAGCTACCAAAGTTAAAATTATCATTAGCGAATGCAACTGTAGTTTGTTCTCACCCTCATTTTTATCCAGCTCTCATTATTGTCCTCTCATGACTTTAATTTTCACAGGCCAGGTCATGTGACTTGGTTCTAAAATGTGACATCACAGTATTGTGTGTAGTTATGGTTTAAAAATACATAAAATTCTTTAAAGCAATAAATAAAAGTTTAAAAATAAAAGTACATAAAATTCTTAATTGGGTATTCAAGATGATTTTATAAGCAACTTTTAATTATGTTAATGAAATAATGTCCACCTATAAATGTAACTCATTTAATCAAGAGTATTAGTAGGCAGAATTAATAATTATCAACAAAGAACTACAATAAAGACTGAAAAAATTTTAATGAAGGCTGGGAGTATAGCCTCAGTTGTGGAGCACTTACCTCGCTTGCTCACAGTCAGTCCATAACATTGCCAAGAAAAAACATTCTGAATAAAAGTATAACTGTTTCTTATATTTTGTTGATCATCTTAGATTAAACACTTTATTTTTTCAGTAGAAACCTACTTTAAGCCTGGAAACAATGTGTATGCGCTTTACAAGACATCTTGGGTTCATATTCCCAGATGTACATTTACAAACTACATGAATTTGACCTGTTTCCTTACCTGAAGTGAAAATAGCAATTGTGTCTACCTTAGAGAATTATATCAATAAGACATTTACAGTGCTGCCTGGTGATCAGTGTGTTAGTTTGACCTCTTATTTATCTTAATGGCAAACTTCCTTTTTTCTCTACACTTGCTTTAGGGACTATACAAGAATTTTTTTTTTTTTTTTTTTTTTTAAGACAGCATGTATCTCCAGTGTCGGGGAAAATCAATTGAATTTTTAGTTAAGCATAAAGATGAGTTCATGTTTATTTTTTAAAAATAGAATTATAACATTTTTACTTCAATTGTTACTTTTGTTCAACAACTTGAAAACTGATCTATGTCATCTTAAGAATAATTTCTTTTACAGTTAAATTAAGTCACAATGATCAAAGGGAAAAGATAAAAGAAATTTTCAGAGAATGTGCTATGAAAGCCATTGAACAGAAAAACTTACTTTCTTCACAAAGGAGAGATTTAGAAAAGGGACAAAGGAAAGATATAGGCCAACATAAAGGTAAGACCTTATGGTGTTCATTTTAAAGGAAATGCTAGAAATCTCATTTTCAAATGAGTTTTATAACTTTAATATATTTTAATATCGTATCTGTATATTTAACTTATATTTTGTATATTACATACTATATTTTATGTTTTTCAGGTTTCTATAGTGTATCTACACTAAATCTAAAAGTTCAAACTGTTCCTTGTTCTTACTTAATTCTAACCTGGACACTAGTGTTTGCGTTTTGATGTTTTAACTTTTATTTATAAATGCAATTCATTCATATGCTGTATTCAGATAGTAAGGAAATGTATAAAATTGACTGCAATTTCTGACCTTCCTTTCACTGTTAATACAGTAATTTTCAGTTCATTATAAAAGTCTTTTTATGGCTTTATGCTCTTTTTTATGGGCACAGCATAATTTAATTGATATGTATGGACTTTAAACATTGCTTAGCTGGTGGCGTCCTTTCACCTGTGCCTTTGTACATTTTTGTGACTAGCCAGAGAATCAATTCTTTCAGAGGAATTGCTGGGTCAGGATACATTTATTTCTGGTTTGACATAGGACTCATTTGCCCTCCTGAGAGATTAAACCAGTCTGCACTCCCACAAGTGGTAATTGCCTGTCTCTTCACTCATCCGCAGTCGGTTCTATAAACTTTTACATCTTTACCAATTTAAGAGGTGGAAAATACTTTATCATGTTTGTTAATTATGATTTAGAATGCTTGGTTTAAAAAATTGTTTTATCTTGTTTTTTGTTGTTGTTTTTTTTTTTTTTGTTTTGTTTTTGGCTTTTCTCCGGTACCGGGAACCGAACTCACGACCTTGCGCTTGCCAGGCAGGTGCTTTGCCGCTGAGCTAAATCCCCAGCCCCTAAAATTGTTTTATCTTATGATCTACCTTCGAGGTCATTTTTTTTCGAAAGCTCATTTCTTCTGTAGTGCCTCTTATTAAATATAAATAGGGACTGGTAAAGCACTTTTCAAATAAGCAGTAGGATATAATTTAATTTTTGTTACTTACCTGTGATGCCTGGTTTCTGAAGTTACTTAGCTTGTGATTATAACATTGCTCTAAGGGGTAGTTTGTGTCTTTAATCATCATCATCATTATCATCATCATTATTGTTGTTATTTAAATATAGTTGATGAAAACCTCCCACATTTCAAGTCTGGATCACCTCCTGCCCCAAATGGCTTTAGACAATATGAGAATCAACATCTGTATCACAGTCAAGGAAGAGGACCCTATAAACACGACCGAGTTTCCCATCAGAGTCGAGCTTCTGAACAAATAACTTCAGGCAAATCTCAGATACTTGTTCCAGGAGAGAAAATAACAGGCAAAGTTAAGAGTGACACTGGCACTGGATATGATACAGACAGCAGCCAAGATTCTAGGGATAAAGGAAGTGGCTGCAACAGCAACAGTAAAAGCCGGAACCGAGGTTGGAAACCTATGAGAGAAACATTAAATGTCGATAGTGTTTTTAGTGAAAGTGAAAAAAGACAGCATAGTCCAAGGCATAAACCAAATGACAGTCACAAACCTAAAGGTAGCAAAGATCAGAATTTTAATAACTGGCCAAAAGAGAATCCAAAGCAGAAAGGTTTAATGACCATATATGAAGATGAAATGAAGCAGGAAATAGGAAGCAGAAGTTCCCTTGAATCTAATGGAAAAGGAGCAGAGAAAAATAAAGGCATCACAGAGAGTAAAGTGCGTGGTGAAAACTGGCAGATGCAGAGGACCGAGTCCGGATACGAAAGCAGTGATCACATCAGTAATGGGTCTGTTGGTTTGGACTCACCCGGTACTGATGGAAGTGGCACAGTGACAGATGTCAGTGGCGCTAAAGAACTGGTATCTTTCAGGTAATACACAAATTGATGCATGTTTTTTTTTCTGCTTACACCCCTCTCTTGTTATTATTTGAATTTTCAAAGTTTGGGATCAACTAAGTATAAAGGAAAGATTATTAAAGAAACGTGAGCTATTTCAGTTTTTACTTACTTCCTAGCTCTAAAAATAGCATTTATTTTTAGGAAATTTGGAAAGTACAAAAGTACATGGCCATTCTTTCTATCACTGTCAATTATTGATATGTACTTCAAGTTTTTAAAGTGTAGACTTAAATGGGCTTCACCTCAGTTAAGCTGATTGTGTAATTCTTCAATCTACATGAAACTGTCTCATTGCTAACATTTTAACTGACCTGGGGCTGTTTTCTGCCATCACAATCCAGTTCCCCAGTGAGATATTTTCCCAGTAGAGATATTTTCCCTTTACCAAATATTTTTAAAAATTTAGCCAAATAACTAAAATTGTGTTCAGTTAATGAATTGTTGAATGTATAAATTCATTACTGTTGATAGTATATTTGGACTTTTTTTTTTTTTTTTTTTTTTGTCTTTTTGAGACAGGGTCTTGCTATGCAGTTCAGGCTGGCCTTGAGCTCACTTTGTAGCCCAGGCTGGCCTCGAACTCACAACAGTCTTCCTGCCTCAGCCTCCCAAGTGCTGGGATTACAGGTGTGTGCCACTGCGCCTGGCTTGGACTTTTTTTTATAACTTCTAAAACTTACTTCTAGGTTAGTGGCTGATTGCTTACCACTTTTTAATCCTACTTTTAATCCTTTTGAAACATATTAGCTGGTGCTTGACCACATTCATAAATGAAAAGCTAGATTTACAAAAATTAGCTAGTCATGTTTATTAAAGTAATTGTTTTCATAAAAAATTAAGGACAGTTTTTCCTTACTTTTTTTTTTTTTTTTTGGTTTTTTGGTTTTTCTCTGGTACCGGGAACCGAACTCACGACCTTGCGCTTGCCAGGCAGGCGCTTTTGCCGCTGAGCTAAATCCCCAGCCCCCCACTTTTTCCTTAGCAGGGTAATTTTATGACACTTATTGGTAAGAAGTAGCCAGCAGTAGTAGCAAGGACAGGACTTTATAATCAAATGGACTTGCATTTTAATTATTGGGCAAATTAATTTGATTTTTATGGTCTTAATCTATTGTAATATGAAGATCATAACTACTTTTAAATGCTGTGAGACGTAAATTAAATAAGATACATTAGGCCTATAGGATATTGTGTGACATATAATTTTTAAAAGGTTTTTCCTTTCTTTTTCTTAAACTAATCCATAATAATTGATGTGTTTGGTGTGTTCTGTTTTTCTAGTGACCAAATTAAGACAGGCAGCACAAATATAGAACATGTGGACTGTTTTTCCCCTCAGAGCAAAAACCATTTGGAAGGTAAAAGTTTTATTTAACTACACTGTAATAGTTGCAGTAAGGAATAAATTGCAGTAATTTATTGTTTTTTTTTATGAGATTCCTAAGAACAAATACTGTATGGCAATAAAAATTATTTTTAAATGACTTTAAACATCAAAAATGAATTCTTTTTATTAAGACAATTTGTCATATAGTAATAAAGTATAAAAAGGAAGAAATAAAACTGTTATATATATATTTTCTATCCATGATGTATTTTTTACATCTTTATCTGATTAGTGAAATAAGCTTTTGAAGTTTATAGCCTATTTAAATGTACTTTATGGGTATGTCTTTAATGTTACAGTATTAAAAGCATCAGAATACTTGCTTTTTCTACATAGATGATAAAATATTTGAATCCCTACCTCTACCCCAGTAGCAGCTTGCATTTTGCTTCCATAGGAGAAACCTTTCAATGCGTTACTGTAATAGACATCCTGAGTGATTTGGGACTCAAATAGGCAGGACTATCTATCTTTGGCAGCTTTTTAACACTTTATTTTTACTTAAGAGGTGGCATGTTTCTACATTTGCAAAGAAAAGGGTTTATAGACTTGGTCTTTTTTACCTTATCTCCACTCTCCATTTTTAAAATAACAGACATATGAGATAGGCACACAAAGAGTGGTCCTCTTTTCTGAGATAAGAATAAAGAAGATAAGAATGGTCCTGTTGTTGGGCACAGGCCTGTAATCCCAGCATTTGGGAGGCTGAGGCCGATGGATCACTGAGTTTGAGGCCAGGTGGGCTGGCTACACTGTGAGTCCAAGGCCAGCCTTAACTGCATAGTGAAACCCTGGTTCAGAAAGACAAAAACAAAACAAAAACCAATGGTCCTCTTGCTGATAAGTTTATGAGTAACAAGGAAAGAAGCAGTGGGGTTTGTCTTTGAAGGCTTTTCATAGATGAGAATGACAACTTCAGGCAGTGAGCGAGTGAGCAAAAGGGGACTGGTCTGCAGTGGTCTAGGGTATGGGTCACACAGTAGCAGTAACTTTTGGATCCCCCTCTCTTGTTGTAAGTTTTTTTGCTCATGACGCATGTCTGGTGGAGGTCAGAATGGAGTATCTTCTGGGTATCACTGGGCCCCAGACTTATAGTGGGGTTGGGGTGGGACCTGAAGGAGAATACGACATGGAGAATCATTTGTAAGCGCTTAAAACTTCAATTCAGAAATGACACAGTGCACTTGCACTGACATCCTCCAAGCAAGGCAAGGCTTTTAACCGGGCCTAATTTTAAGGAAGGCAGAAAAGTTTAACCTTGTAGATAAACAGAAGGGTGTGCACAATTCTGATGACTATCATGGGAGTTAATACAGTTAAGAAAGGTTGGTGAACAGCATTCTGGAAAAACTCGGTTCAGAAGTAGTATGTGATCATGTGGCATTATTATAGGTGATTTGTTAGTAACATGTAGCAGCTTATAAGCAAAGAGTAAGTTTGAATGTATACAGGATACAGGATTGTTACTGGCAAGATGTACCTGGGGAATTGGGGGTGAGGAAAGCCATAGCAAGGGAGTCACTGATGTAATCAGAGACAGTGTTTTCAAGTTTTAGAATTCAGAGGAAAAAGGATGTAATTTTCACACGAAAAATCAGGCATGAACAACAAACTTTAATGGTTTTTAGTCTTTATCATCCTTAAAGTTTTTAGAGAGATTATTTTTCAAGTTGCAGACATGATTAATATGATTAATTGTTAAATTATTTTGTTTTCATCAAATGTATAATATCAGAAGGAAACACTTATATTAAGGAAATAACTTTCCTTTCCCATATTATAATGTCTCGCCTGTTTTAAAAATCTGATAAAAGTCAGTAACCAAATATTACAGGAAACAGTAAAGGGTTGGCTAGCAATCACAGCAAAAGTCAGTGAGTTAGAACAATACCTGCAAGTTAAGTAAGTGATGCTTGTTTCCTGATAGTTATAAAAACACAAGCTCACAGAGATTTTAGTGGCCAAGAGTGCATTGCTATAAGAGTTTTGCAGCGATTCTCCCCAGAATATGAAAGAGTATGTATGTAAAGCACCAATTAAAATTTCCTTTTCCTATGGTAAAATATACATAACAAAATTGACCAGTCCAGTTATTTTTAAGGGTACAGCTCAGTGGCATTAAGTACTTTTACACTGTCAGGCACCTGTTACCACTGTCTACCTCTTACACGCTCATGTTCTCACACTGAAACTCTCCCCATTAAACAACTCATTCTCATTGTCCCTTTCCCCCAGCCCCTGGCAACCACCATTCTCATTTCTGTTTCTGAATTTGGCTTCTCTACATGCTTCATAGTTAGAATTATATGGTATTTGTCCTTTCCTGTCTGGCTTATATTACATTCAGCTTACTGACTGTGTTTATAACATATATCAGAACTTCAGTTCCTTTTAAGACTCAGTAATAAACTGTTGTATGATATTTTACATCCTGTTTAGCTGTGTATCTGTTGATGGGCATTTGAGTTGTTTTGGCTATTGTGACTAGTGCTGCTGTGACCATTGGTTTGCAAGTACCTGTTTAAGTCCCTGTTTTCAATTTCTTTGAATATCCACTAATGCAATTGCTAGATCCAGTGGTACTTCTATAATTAATGTCTTAAAGAACCACTGTAATGCTTTCCGCATAGCAGCACCCCGTTGCAGTCCCTCCAGCAATGCACAGGGTTCCAATCCCACCATCTTTCCCAACCCTTATTTTCTAAGTTTTTAGAAGTACCTTGCAGTGATTTATATAACCTCTGTTTATTTAACAACATAAATTGCACTGTTTTAAAGTTTTGGTTTTTTTTTTTTTTTTTTCCGTACTGGGAATCGAACTCATGACCTTGCACTTGCCAGGCAGGCGCTGTGCCACTGAGCTAAATCCCCAGCCCCTGTTTTAAAGTTATTTCTTAATAAACTTCAAAGTCTACCATAGTTTTCTGTGCTCTTCTTTGCCTTGAGAACTTTTGTTAATGAAGAAATTTGTGGTATCGCTGTGTGTTTCCTTCCCCTATCTTAGAACTAAGAATGTACAACAAATGATGTAGGACTTTCCCCCAACCTAAAAACTTGCCCAGTGTGGTTTTTTCCATCACTAAGGAAAGTTTAATTTTTTGTCATTGTATATGATTTTCTTGGTTCTTTCCTATGTCTTATTTCCTGTGTCTTATTTATGAAGTACACTAACATTAATAATCTATAGAATAATTTTCTATCAGTGGCTACAAGATTTTATAGCTTAAGGAGCCTTAGAATTTTTTCATATTTTGTTTGGCATTTAAGTCAGGCAATATTAATCAGGCAATATTAATCTATAGAAGTACTGGTACTAAAGACCAAAATCTATATTAATGTCATGATTCCTTTGTTGTTGTTTTCATTAACAGAAATGTTATGTTGGCTTTTCTGCTTGTGCTTTACATGTTCTGCTGCACATCTGTCCCTACACTGTGCAGAGCTGTTATTTGGGAACATGGTTGAAAGTGCCACAGTGCCATTTGAAATGTTTTAGTGACTCTTTTAAAGTGAATTTCTAGTGAAGGAATGTCAAATCCCTTAAATTTACAAAAGGAAGAAAAGATATTACTGATGAAATGATGCATTCAAAAGCATGTGGTCAGAAGAAAGTGTCACATATTTGAACAATATAAGTGGTTTGGCATATGCAAGGCTAGTAGTAGAAATCATGCAGTAATGCAAGAAGGATAGCGCATGATGAAACTTTGTGCTATTTTTAATCCTACAGAGGTGGAGAGGTACAAAAGGACAAGGACAGTGGCGTATTGTAACTTGTATTTTAGAAGACTCTGGTGGAAGTGTAGAGGGTGAAGTCCGAGCAGTAGAAAAAAATTACATGACTATTATCATAGCCTAAGAAAGAAAAAATGAGAGCACGAACGGAGGCAGTCCCAGTATTGAGGAAGATGGTTGGAGAGAGAACAAGCATACATGAGCAGGAGAAGGAGTTGCCTTTTATGAGAATGAGGAAAAGAAAGGAAGCAGCAGTGGCCATATTGGGGGGGTTGCATAAATAGATGCACCACTTAGCAAAGTGGGGGCTGTAGGGAGAAGGAACAGGTTGAAGGGGTGGAGGGATGCCATGAGTAGATTAGGATTTGTTGATTTCATTATTTAGGCAAATAGATTTTATTAGGCAGCTAGGAACATAAATGTAGAGGTCAGGAAAGATGTTTATTTGGTAAACATCAACATATCTGGGAGCTCAAAGCCCCATACATGGGCAAGACCATTCAGGAAAACCGGAGATTATAGGGGAAAAAATAGATGAAGTAGGGAAGCTGAGCTTTGCTAAGGAAAAGAGGTGAGTCAGAGGTAGAAGCAGCAACTGCAGAAAGCCATGGAAGTATAGCAGAGAGGAAGTTAGCCAGGAAGAGCCAGAGTGGAGAGTGCGAGGGAAGCGTGGCCACACACGAAGCACAGTAAGCACTAAAAGGCGCCAGTGTGATGGAGGAGGGTGTAGTGAAAGCAGGGCTGGAAGAGTATTAGAAGTAGAAACAAGGTTGAAGTAAGACTGCAGAATTTAGAAAGGCCGTGTTTTAACTTGTAAATGCTTCGGGAAAAGAAAAGCTAAAATGTGAATATTAGGGGCTTCTGGCTAAAGGACATTTAGGTATTCATTGTACAATTCTGCACAATTATTTCCAAACAAAGTTAAAAAAATAAAAGATCATAGTAGAATTAAAAGGAAATCAAAAGTGAACAGTCAGTTTTGTCAAAATCATTATTCTGAATAACAGTAGTTTTGGTTTTGTGGTTTTTTTTTTTGTTTTTGTTTTTGTTTTTTGTACCAGGAGTCGAACTCATGACCTCAGGCTTGCCAGGCAAGTGCTTATGCCAGTGAGCTATATCCCTGGCCCTTGTGTTTTTTTTTTTTTTTCTTAAATGGAAATTCTTGGACGTTTATATTGTAGAAGGCAAAGAAGCAATGAAGTACAGAAAAGAAAGATGTGAAGAGCAGAACAGAACAATAACTGATAGATTAAGATTGCTGAGGTAGTGTGGGCAGGAAGTAAAGGGCACAGAGAGGCTCTGAGTTAAAGCACTGGCGGGTTTGGGTTAGGTATTTGTAGCAGTTGCTTTAGCTGAAGTAGTATACCAAGTGGACTTTTTTCACTGTGAGGTAAGGTTATTTACTGAGATGAATATGTGAGTTAGGATATTTACAAGTTATGAATAACAAATCACAGAGGAACTAGGAGATCTTTGCCATTTGCTCGTAGAGTCCGCAATAGTTGGCCTAATGTCACTTGACCCTAAAAATCGGGATTAGATCATGGTGAGAATCCTCTTCTTGGAAAGGACAAATAGAAATAAAAGCAGTGAAAAAAAATGTCAATTCTTTTATTTCTTATTATTAAAAAAGTCTGTATCTTCTACTTTCTTAAATATACTAACTTTATGTTAAATCATAGAATTAACATATTTTGGAAGAGTTTAGCTATGTGCCTAAGTTTGATAATTTTCTCTAAAGTGTCTTTTGAAAACTACAGGTTATTTACATTTAAAATAAATACATTAAGACAAAATGCTTTATCAATTGCTTTTGTTTCTGTTCATTGAAATTTTTTGCTGTAAGAGTTTCATAAACTGTTGAAAGGCAGTTATTAATCCCTTTAATTTCTTCTCTGTCACTGTGACCCTGCACCAGAGGATGGCTGTCTCTATTTTTTTAACTAAAAACTTACAATATTGAGATTTAATTTATAGTAACATAACAATATTTGCTTCTCCTTTAAATTGTAATGTCAATGAAAACGGAAGTACTGATGCCTGCCTTTTTTATTTTATAAAATCTCAAATTACAGGTATCAGGTAGATTAACATTAAATATCTCTCAGCTCTTTTTGTTATATGTTAAATTTAGCCAAAGATGTGGAATTTTAATCAGTTAAAAGTTTCATGATTTTTCTAAAGGATTAAATTTTACTAAAGTATATTATTTTGTAAATTGAGTCAGTGATTAAGCTACTGGTTTTTAATGCTTAGGATTTGTAACTATGTGATTAAAAATTGTAACTACCATTATATTCTGAAATCTTACACAAGAGTAAAGATCGCATTATCTAGACTGCAGTAGGGTTTTGTTACTTTATAAGTCTATTTTAAACTTAGGTCAATTTTGAAGATAAAATATATACTTCGATTTCTTGCATATTTTGTTATGTTTTTTGTCATGTAATTTTAAAATTAATTAAAACTTTCTGCCATGACACTGAAGTGTCTTCTGTGTCAGGTGTTAAAGTTGGGCTGAGATTTGGAAAGAACCTGGGCCAAAATTCCCTGTGAAAACACATGGATGTCTGTGTCAGCAGCAGAGAAAAATAACACATCTATTTTAAACCACTTGGTTGAATGTCTGCCATAGTGATATTAAAATTTCAAAGATGTTTATAAAACCTCTGCTGCCTCCTGCTGTCCATTCTGTTGATACTTTAATAAAAGTAAAGAATGGGGTGTTTTTTTCAGAATTAAACTTTTTTCTTTCTTTTTTAAAAAATTGTATTATATGTTGACAAATTATAGTTGTATATATTTATTAGGTACAAAGGGCTAGTATGATTTTTTTAATAAAGTGTGGAATATTTAAGCTAATAAAATTAATTTCTTAACCTTTTGGTAAATTCCTTCCAAAACTTAACTTACACAGCCTGATAGTAATCAAATATTTATTTTTTCTAAAGTAATATAATTTTTAATAAACTATAGATGCCATTTTAAGTTTGAGTAACCATGTAATTAATGTACCTAAATTTCAATTTAGGGATTAAAACAGCATCTAAGATAAAACTGGGTTACTGTTTAAAAACTAAGTCACTCCTTTAAAAACTTTCTTTACTTATACTCTTCACTTCATAGATATGCTGTACAGTACATTGAAAGCAAGAGAATGAAAGGAAATTGATATAAAGTGAACATGATAAAAAGGTCAACTGAAAATATGAGCCAATACAGAAAAACTTACTGAAAGAGTACAGAAATATAGGAGATTAATTAACAATCATGCTAACGCTATACTTTTCAGTGTCTTCTATGGACATAGCCTTGCTAGAGAATACATTACTTGATGTTCACTAATAGTCACTTTTCATCAGCATAAGATGCAGTATAATGACTTTGTATGTTAATGGCATTTGCAAAAGAGCCTGCATGTATTGACAGAAACACTAGCTATCCAGCTGGCCTTGGATTCATTTGAATGCTTCTGCTGCTTACTAGCAAGGTAGCATTGGTTGGGCCACTTAATTCCTCTGAGCTTCGGTTTCCTCAAGTGTGAAAACAGAAATTGTTTCACAGAATACTTGTAACTGAGGTTTAAAAGAAATAACTATTGTCAGTCAACTACAACAGCAGATCTCAAACTTTTTGGTCTCGGTGTATCTTTATATACTTATAAGAGAATGGATGAGTTCAGAGCTTTTATTTCTATGGATTATAACTGTTAGTATTTGCCATATTAGTTATAATGAAGGAAGGACAACACCCTGAAACAAGTCAGAAAGAGGATAAAGGTAGATGAAACCAAACATCTGGATTGTCCGCACCAGCCCCGCTCCTCCGCCCCCGGGAGTACCCCAAATGGCCTGAGAGGACAGAGCACCACAGAGGCTGCATTCCTGGGACAGCCTCTTTGTACCGGCCCTTCCCATCGCCTCCCCTCGGAGCACCGGAGGATGCTGCCATCCTGCTGCATCCTCACCAGTGCTCACTGCAGGCAAGCAGGAGGATGAACACCCAAGCCAGGCCTGTGAATTCCGTGGACTGCGCCCCTGACTCCTGCGCACCCTTGTCCCCATCTTCTAATGAACACACTCGCCACCTCCTGGGTATGTCTCCTGGTGCACAGACACACCGCCCACTCCATGGACTCCCTTTCGGAGCAAGTCTGCTTATCCTGTGGACTCCCGCGACCACAAAGGCGTTCATTGACTCCCACAGACCCTGCCTGCAAGCAACATGCCCAGTGACTCAGCCATCACAGCCCTGATGGGGAAGAGTCAAAGCCAAGCTCAGATGCAGCCAGGTTCTGCCTGCTGACTGGAGGGAGAGCTCTTGAGAGTTAAGTTAGGTGTTTAGCTCAAAAGGAAAGGGGAAATTGCAGTTGCAATCAGTCTGCAACTAAAGCGAGATCCTTTATTGTGTGAACTCTTAGGCTTTGGGGCATAGTAGTCACGTGGGAACAGCATGTACTCTTTCGTTGGAGTATTTAATCTAGGTTCCCACCAGAACTTTTTATTGCTTTGATGTTGGTGTTTATTTTCTCTCCCTCTTCTGGTCCCCCCTATTTTTTGCTTTAGCTCAAGCGTCCATACCCATACTATTGTGTTTTTCTTTCTTTACTTCTTTCACTTTTTAAATTCTTTTTAAGTTTTTTGTTTGTATGCTGTATTCTGAGGTTTTAGTCACTCATATCTCTTAAGAATAACAGCATACATAGACTAAAAAAATCTGTTCACAGAAATAGGAAACTTTCCAAGTTTGAGGAAAGACTTCAATATGTAGATCAGTGAGGATTACAGAACACCAACCGTGATAAAAATAAAAGCTTACTACATATTTTAATCAGAATTTCAGATGTCCAACAAAAAACATTAGAAGATGTCAGAGACAAGCAAAAATTTGCATATAAAGATAAACCCATTAGGGTCATAGCAGACTTCTCAACACAAACTTCAAAGGCCAGGAGAACTTAGACGAAGTATTTTAAGCCCTAAGAGCAGACAGCTTCCAGCTCAGATTAACATATCCTTCAAAACTTTCTGTCAAAGTAGATGGAGAAATAAGGTGATTTCATGAAAAAAGAATAACTTCAGAGATACATGAACACCAAAGCAGCACTCCAGAAAATACTCAATATCCTAGACAGAGACAACAAAGCCAAAAATGCAGATGGCATGAATACATCAAGCAAGGCAAGTAGATCATCTAAACAAAAAAGAAAATAGAATCATCAATAGAAAAAGAATGAAATGTTAGAAATAAATTAACACCTTTCAGTACTAACTCCCAGTGGCTTCCATTCTGTTAAAAGGCACAAATTGGCAAACTGTATCAATAAACAGAACCCAACAGTCTTCCATTCTAGAAACTAACAAAAAATTCATAGACCAAAAATTAAAGTATAGAAAACAATATTTTATATGCCAGGACCCCCCAGAGCCATCAGGGGTAGCAATTTCACTCTCAAAGAAAGTAAACTTCAAGCTGAAACATGACAAAAGGCAAAGGCACAACATACTATTTTAGGGAATAATCCAACAGGTAGAGATAACTTTTGTTAATATATATGCACCCAATACTGGAGCACCTATGTTGATAAAACAAATAGTGCAGAACATGAAAAATCAATTAAATACCAACATAATCATAATGGGTGATCTCAATACCATATTTTCAAAAAGAGAATGATCAAAAATGAACAAAGAAATATCAGAGTTGAACACCTTTGAACTAATGAATATCTATGGAGTGTTCTGCTCTACTACAACTATATACATTCTTCTCAGAAGCACATGGATCTTTCTGCAAAATAGACCACATACCACAAAGCCTGCTTAAATAAATACAAAAGCACTGACATCACCCTATGCTTACTATCAGGTCATTGTGCACTGAAATTAGAAATCAATCACAGAAGAAAGCACAGAAAACTTACAAACAATTGGAAACTTAGTAACACTCCTGAACACTCAGTAATCAAGGAAGAAAGTAAACAGTTTCTAGAGTCAAATGAAAAGGCCAGTATAACACACCAGAAGCTATGTGAAATAGTGAAAGCACTCCTAAGGGGAAAGCGCATTGCAGTCAGTGCTTACATTGCAAAAACAGAACAAGCTCAAAGAACCTAATAATGAGCCTCAAGATAATTGAGAAACAACAATCCAATCCAAATTTAAGGAGGGATGTCATTAAGATCAGAGCAGTTATTAATGAAATTGAGACAAAAAAATTACAAAGGATCAATGAATTGAGCAAAAAGAATAAACAAAATAGATAAACCATTAGCCAAACTTACCATGAGAAAAGACTCACAATGCAACAGACAACATCAAAACTCAAGATAGTAGCTACTCTGACAAGTTATATGCCAAAAAGTTGAAAATTTTTTGAGATAGAATTACCAGAATGAAATCAAGAAGACATAAAAATTCTGAACAGTCCAATAATAAGCAGTGAAACTGAGGCAGTAAAAACAAAACAAAAAACCTACCAACTAAGGAAAGCCTGAGACCTGATGGATTCACTGCCAAGTTCTGCAAGACCTTTTTTTTTTTTTTTTTTTTGCGGTACCAGGGATCAAACTCATGACCTTGTGCTTGCCAGGCAGGCACTTATGCCACTGAGCTATATCCCCAGCCCTGCAAGACCTTTTAAGACAGTTTAACACCAGTCGTCCTCAAACTTTTTAATGCTTCCAAAGTCATTTCTGGAAGCCAGCATCACTCTGATCCCAAAACCAAAGACCTAGCCAAAAAGAAAACTACAGATCAGTCTACTCAATGACCATAGGTGCAAAAGCACTTAATAAGGTATTGAATGCAACAAATCATCTAAGGGATCGTACATTATGACCAAGTAGGTTTTACCTTGGGATTGCAAGGATATTTTAACATATGCAAATCAATGAATGTAATATACCACATAAACAGAAATAAGGATGAAAACTACATGGTTATACCTATAGATGCATAAAAAGCATTTGAGATTTCAACACCTATTCATGATAAAATCCCAGTATGTACAAAAGGACCTTACCTGAGCCTGATGAAAAGTCACAGACCTACTGCCAACATCGTATCTATCACAGAAACTGAAAGCTTTTCCTCCAAAATCAGGAACAAGACAAGGATGCTCACTGTCATTTTTGTTCAACATAGTACTCAAAACAGAGTCAACATGGAAGAGAAAAAATAAAAGATATTATATAATATATAAATGTATATTCACATTATCACTATTTGCAGATGATATGATCCTCCACTTACAAGACCAAAGACGCCCCCCGCAAGCCACTAAGTCTTAGAATTAGTAAGCAAATTCAGCAATGCATCAGTTTATAAAATCAACACAAAAATAATAGTGTTCCTGTACACCAGTAATTAACTTGCTGAGAAGTTAGGAAACACTACCATTCACAGTAGCATCAAAAAAATTAAATACCTAAGAGTTAACCTATCCAAGGAAGTGAAAGACCTCTACAAAGAAAACTATGGTACTCTGAAAAAGGAGATTGAAGAGGATATCAAAAAGTGGAAAGATATCTGCCATTCCTGAATAAGAACTAATATCAAAATAGGTATTCTTCCAAAACTGATATGTATAGATTTGTTGTAATTCCAATCAAAACACCTACAGCATTCCTCACAGAACTAGAGAAAACAACCCTAAAATTCATGTGGAACCAGCAAAAACCCTAAATACCAAAAATAATCCTGGGCAACAAGAGCAGAGCAGGAGAGCTCACAATACCTGACTTCAAGTTATACTACAAGGTGACAGTGATTAAAAACAGCACAGAATTGGCACAAAAACAGACAGGTGGATCAGTGGAATAGAACAGAGGATGCAGAAACATATTTAGCTATTCCAGACATATTTAGCTACTTCATTTTTGATAAAGGGGTCACTAAATATGTTGGAGGAAAGATAGCCTCTTTAGCAAATTGTGCTGGAAAAACTGGCTATCCATATACAGAAGATTGAAGCTGGACCCATATCTCTCAACATATAATAAACTAAAATCAAAATGGATCAAAGATCTAAATATTAAAGCAGAAAACATTGAACCTATTGGAAGATAAAATAGGAAAAATTCTTGAAGTCATTGGGATAGGCAAGGACTTTTTGAACAGAACACCATTTGGACAAGAAATAAACAGAATCAATGGATGAGATTATATCAAATTAAAAAGCTTCTACACAGCAAAGGAAACAACCAACAGTGAAGAGACAAGCCACAGAATGGGAAGAAAATCTTTGCCAGCTGTTCCTCAGACAGAGCACTAATTGCTAAAATGTATAAAGAACTCAAACTAGACACCACCCAAAATAGAAGACATAATCAAGAAATAGGCAAGCGAAGTAAATAGATAGTTCTCAGAATTACAAATGATTGATAAACATATGAAAAAAATGTTCACTATCCCTGGTCATGACAGAAATGCAAATT